>NC_068429.1:355000-432500 GCF_023373465.1 Oncorhynchus keta | reverse complement strand
GGGGAGACATGAGTTCACATGACATCTACATCTTCACATCTGCCTCATCAAATTGCATCATCACGTCATCATCCTGACTAAGGAGCGTAACAGCCCATCGTGTCCAGATAGTTAAAGATGTTTTTATGGGGAACATGTTGATTTGAATGGTTAGAGGCAGATACTCACACGTCAGTAGGAGACTGATCTAGGATGGATATGGAATGAGTGATATAGCTAACTAGCCAATCAGTAACGTGTTCATACCGATAGCAATACAACCTCCAACCCGAACAGAGGAAGTTTTTTTCACCACTGACTAACCAATCAGGAACGAGTTCATACCGATAGCAATACAACCTCCAACCCGAACAGACTAAGCAACAATAAGGCTTTATAGCTAAATAGTAAATCTGTAGTAAATCTGTAGTAAATCTGTAGTAAATCTGTAGTAAATCTGTAGTAAATCTGTAGTAAATCTCATCAAAAACCATTGCAACAATGCTTTCAACTGTGAATGAAATACCAGTCCCGCGTTTCTACACACCCACATCAGTAACACTAAAATAAGGTTCCCTTTTGTAAAGGGTTTATAAAGGGGTTGGTAATTAGAGTGACCACCTTCCTGACCAAGGAACCTTCTCATGGTCCCCTTCTGTGTCTTTAGCGGTTTCTTTCTTGTTAAGCATTCCATTCCCTTCACAGACTTCACAACACACTGTGTGGCCTCAGGCCCCAACTCCACCACTACCACATACAGTATCTACAGTACTAAACCCATGTGATGTGTGTGTATAGTGCGTATGGTATTGTGTGTGTGTGTGTGTGTGCGTGTGTCTGTGCCTATGTTTGTGTTGCTTAACAGTCCCCTCTGTTCCATGAGCTGTTTTTCAATCTGTTTTTTAAATCTGATTCTACTGCTGCATCAGTTACTTGATGTGGAATAGAGTTCCATGTAGTCATGGCTCTGTAGTACTGTGGAATAGAGTTCCATGTAGTCATGGCTCTGTAGTACTGTGGAATAGAGTTCCATGTTGTCATGGCTCTGTAGTACTGTGGAATAGAGTTCCATGTAGTCATGGCTCTATGTAGTACTGTGGAATAGAGTTCCATGTAGTCATGGCTCTGTAGTACTGTGGAATAGAGTTCCATGTTGTCATGGCTCTATGTAGTACTGTGGAATAGAGTTCCATGTTGTCATGGCTCTATGTAGTACTGTGGAATAGAGTTCCATGTAGTCATGGCTCTAGAGTTCCATGTAGTCATGGCTCTATGTAGTACTGTGGAATAGAGTTCCATGTAGTCATGGCTCTATGTAGTACTGTGGAATAGAGTTCCATGTTGTCATGGCTCTATGTAGTACTGTGGAATAGAGTTCCATGTAGTCATGGCTCTATGTAGTACTGTGGAATAGAGTTCCATGTAGTCATGGCTCTATGTAGTACTGTGGAATAGAGTTCCATGTAGTCATGGCTCTAGAGTTCCATGTAGTCATGGCTCTATGTAGTACTGTGGAATAGAGTTCCATGTAGTCATGTCTCTATGTAGTACTGTGGAATAGAGTTCCATGTTGTCATGGCTCTATGTAGTACTGTGGAATAGAGTTCCATGTTGTCATGGCTCTATGTAGTACTGTGGAATAGAGTTCCATGTTGTCATGGCTCTATGTAGTACTGTGGAATAGAGTTCCATGTAGTCATGGCTCTAGAGTTCCATGTAGTCATGGCTCTATGTAGTACTGTGGAATAGAGTTCCATGTAGTCATGTCTCTATGTAGTACTGTGGAATAGAGTTCCCTGTAGTCATGGCTCTATGTAGTACTGTGTAATAGAGTTCCATGTAGTCATGGCTCTATGTAGTACTGTGTAATAGAGTTCCATGTAGTCATGGCTCTATGTAGTACTGTGGAATAGAGTTCCACGTAGTCATGGCTCTATGTAGTACTGTGGAATAGAGTTCCATGTAGTCATGGCTCTATGTAGTACTGTGGAATAGAGTTCCATGTAGTCATGGCTCTATGTAGTACTGTGGAATAGAGTTCCATGTAGTCATGGCTCTATGTAGTACTGTGGAATAGAGTTCCATGTAGTCATGGCTCTATGTAGTACTGTGGAATATAGTTCCATGTAGTCATGGCTCTATGTAGTACTGTGCACCTCCCATAGTCTGTTCTGGACTTGGGGACTGTGAAGAGACCTCTGGTGGCATGTCTTGTGGGGTATGCATGGGTGTCTGAGCTGTGTGCTAGTATTTTAAACAGACAGCTCGGTACCTTCAGCTTGTCAACACCTCTTACAAAAACAAGTCATGAGGAAAGCAATCTCTCTTCCACTTTGAGCCATGACAGATTGACAAGCATGTCATTAATGTTAGCTTTCTGTGTACAACCAAGGGCCAGCTGTGCTGCCCTGTTCTGAGACAACTGCAATTTTTCCAAGTCCCTCTTTGTGGCACCTGACCCCACGACTGAACAGTAGTCAAGGTGTGACAAAACTAGGGCCTGTAGGACCTACCTTGTTGATAGTGTTGTTAAGAAGGTAGAAACTAGGACCTGTAGGACCTACCTTGTTGATGGTGTTGTTAAGAAGGTAGAAACTAGGACCTGTAGGACCTACCTTGTTGATAGTGTTGTTAAGAAGGTAGAAACTAGGGCCTGTAGGAACTGCCTTGTTGACAGTGTTGTTAAGAAGGTAGAAACTAGGGCCTGTAGGACCTGCCTTGTTGATAGTGTTGTTAGGAAGGTAGAAACTAGGGCCTGTAGGACCTGCCTTGTTGATAGTGTTGTTAGGAAGGTAGAAACTAGGGCCTGTAGGACCTGCCTTGTTGACAGTGCTGTTAAGAAGGTAGAAACTAGGGCCTGTAGGAACTGCCTTGTTGACAGTGCTGTTAAGAAGGTAGAAACTAGGGCAAGTAGGACCTGCCTTGTTGATAGTCTTGTTAAGAAGGTAAAAACTAGGGCCTGTAGGACCTGCCTTGTTGATAGTCTTGTTAAGAAGGTAAAAACTAGGGCCTGTAGGAACTGCCTTGTTGATAGTCTTGTTAAGAAGGTAGAAACTAGGGCCTGTAGGACCTGCCTTGTCGATAGTGTTGTTCAGAAGGTAGAAACTAGGGCCTGTAGGACCTGCCTTGTTGATAGTGTTGTTCAGAAGGTAGAAACTAGGGCCTGTAGGACCTGCCTTGTTGATAGTGTTGTTAAGAAGGTAGAAACTAGGACCTGCCTTGTTGATAGTGTTGTTCAGAAGGTAGAAACTAGGGCCTGTAGGACCTGCCTTGTTGATAGTGTTGTTCAGAAGGTAGAAACTAGGGCCTGTAGGACCTGCCTTGTTGATAGTGTTGTTAAGAAGGTAGAAACTAGGACCTGCCTTGTTGATAGTGTTGTTAAGAAGGTAGAAACTAGGGCAAGTAGGACCTGCCTTGTTGATAGTGTTGTTAAGAAGGTAGAAACTAGGGCAAGTAGGACCTGCCTTGTTGATAGTCTTGTTAAGAAGGTAGAAACTAGGGCCTGTAGGACTTGCCTTGTTGATAGTGTTGTTCAGAAGGTAGAAATAGTGTAATAGTGTTGATGTCATTTCAGTCTGTAGTAGCTGACCTGTAATAGTGTTGATGTCATTTCAGTCTCTGTAGTAGCTGACCTGTAATAGTGTTGATGTCATTTCAGTCTGTAGTAGCTGATGTGTAATAGTGTTGATGTCATTTCAGTCTGTAGTAGCTGACCTGTAATAGTGTTGATGTCATTTCAGTCTCTGTAGTAGCTGACGTGTCTAGTGTTGATGTCATTTCAGTCTGTAGTAGCTGACGTGTCTAGTGTTGATGTCATTTCAGTCTGTAGTAGCTGACGTGTCTAGTGTTGATGTCATTTCAGTCTGTAGTAGCTGACGTGTCTAGTGTTGATGTCATTTCAGTCTGTAGTAGCTGATGTGTAATAGTGTTGATGTCATTTCAGTCTGTAGTAGCTGATGTGTAATAGTGTTGATGTCATTTCAGTCTGTAGTAGCTGACGTGTCTAGTGTTGATGTCATTTCAGTCTCTGTAGTAGCTGACGTGTAATAGTGTTGATGTCATTTCAGTCTCTGTAGTAGCTGACGTGTCTAGTGTTGATGTCATTTCAGTCTCTGTAGTAGCTGACGTGTAATAGTGTTGATGTCATTTCAGTCTGTAGTAGCTGACGTGTCTAGTGTTGATGTCATTTCAGTCTGTAGTAGCTGACGTGTCTAGTGTTGATGTCATTTCAGTCTGTAGTAGCTGACCTGTAATAGTGTTGATGTCATTTCAGTCTGTAGTAGCTGACGTGTCTAGTGTTGATGTAATTTCAGTCTCTGTAGTAGCTGACGTGTCTAGTGTTGATGTCATTTCAGTCTCTGTAGTAGCTGACGTGTAATAGTGTTGATGTCATTTCAGTCTGTTGTAGCTGACGTGTCTAGTGTTGATGTCATTTCAGTCTCTGTAGTAGCTGACGTGTAATAGTGTTGATGTCATTTCAGTCTGTAGTAGCTGACGTGTCTAGTGTTGATGTCATTTCAGTCTGTAGTAGCTGACGTGTCTAGTGTTGATGTCATTTCAGTCTCTGTAGTAGCTGACGTGTAATAGTGTTGATGTCATTTCAGTCTCTGTAGTAGCTGACGTGTAATAGTGTTGATGTCATTTCAGTCTCTGTAGTAGCTGATGTGTAATAGAGTTGATGTCATTTCAGTCTGTAGTAGCTGACCTGTAATAGTGTTGATGTCATTTCAGTCTGTAGTAGCTGACGTGTCTAGTGTTGATGTCATTTCAGTCTCTGTAGTAGCTGACCTGTAATAGTGTTGATGTCATTTCAGTCTCTGTAGTAGCTGACGTGTAATAGTGTTGATGTCATTTCAGTCTCTGTTGTAGCTGACGTGTCTAGTGTTGATGTCATTTCAGTCTCTGTAGTAGCTGACCTGTCTAGTGTTGAGTCATTTCAGTCTCTGTAGTAGCTGACGTGTCTAGTGTTGATGTCATTTCAGTCTCTGTAGTAGCTGACGTGTAATAGTGTTGATGTCATTTCAGTCTGTAGTAGCTGATGTGTAATAGTGTTGATGTCATTTCAGTCTCTGTTGTAGCTGACGTGTCTAGTGTTGATGTCATTTCAGTCTCTGTAGTAGCTGACGTGTAATAGTGTTGATGTCATTTCAGTCTCTGTAGTAGCTGACGTGTAATAGTGTTGATGTCATTTCAGTCTGTAGTAGCTGACGTGTAATAGTGTTGATGTCATTTCAGTCTGTAGTAGCTGACGTGTAATAGTGTTGATGTCATTTCAGTCTGTAGTAGCTGACGTGTCTAGTGTTGATGTCATTTCAGTCTCTGTAGTAGCTGACCTGTAATAGTGTTGATGTCATTTCAGTCTCTGTAGTAGCTGACCTGTAATAGTGTTGATGTCATTTCAGTCTCTGTAGTAGCTGACGTGTAATAGTGTTGATGTCATTTCAGTCTCTGTAGTAGCTGACGTGTCTAGTGTTGATGTCATTTCAGTCTGTAGTAGCTGACGTGTAATAGTGTTGATGTCATTTCAGTCTCTGTAGTAGCTGACGTGTAATAGTGTTGATGTCATTTCAGTCTCTGTAGTAGCTGATGTGTAATAGTGTTGATGTCATTTCAGTCTCTGTAGTAGCTGACGTGTAATAGTGTTGATGTCATTTCAGTCTCTGTAGTAGCTGACGTGTCTAGTGTTGATGTCATTTCAGTCTCTGTAGTAGCTGACGTGTAATAGTGTTGATGTCATTTCAGTCTGTAGTAGCTGACGTGTAATAGTGTTGATGTCATTTCAGTCTCTGTAGTAGCTGACGTGTAATAGTGTTGATGTCATTTCAGTCTCTGTAGTAGCTGACGTGTCTAGTGTTGATGTCATTTCAGTCTCTGTAGTAGCTGACGTGTAATAGTGTTGATGTCATTTCAGTCTGTAGTAGCTGACCTGTAATAGTGTTGATGTCATTTCAGTCTCTGTTGTAGCTGACGTGTAATAGTGTTGATGTCATTTCAGTCTCTGTAGTAGCTGACCTGTAATAGTGTTGATGTCATTTCAGTCTGTAGTAGCTGACGTGTAATAGTGTTGATGTCATTTCAGTCTGTAGTAGCTGACCTGTAATAGTGTTGATGTCATTTCAGTCTGTAGTAGCTGACGTGTCTAGTGTTGATGTCATTTCAGTCTCTGTAGTAGCTGACGTGTAATAGTGTTGATGTCATTTCAGTCTGTAGTAGCTGACCTGTAATAGTGTTGATGTCATTTCAGTCTCTGTTGTAGCTGACGTGTAATAGTGTTGATGTCATTTCAGTCTCTGTAGTAGCTGACGTGTCTAGTGTTGATGTCATTTCAGTCTGTAGTAGCTGACGTGTCTAGTGTTGATGTCATTTCAGTCTGTAGTAGCTGACGTGTAATAGTGATGATGTCATTTCAGTCTCTGTAGTAGCTGACCTGTAATAGTGTTGATGTCATTTCAGTCTCTGTAGTAGCTGACGTGTCTAGTGTTGATGTCATTTCAGTCTCTGTAGTAGCTGACCTGTAATAGTGTTGATGTCATTTCAGTCTGTAGTAGCTGACGTGTAATAGTGTTGATGTCATTTCAGTCTCTGTAGTAGCTGACCTGTAATAGTGTTGATGTCATGTCAGTCTGTAGTAGCTGACGTGTCTAGTGTTGATGTCATTTCAGTCTCTGTAGTAGCTGACCTGTAATAGTGTTGATGTCATTTCAGTCACTGTTGTAGCTGACGTGTAATAGTGTTGATGTCATTTCAGTCTCTGTAGTAGCTGACGTGTAATAGTGTTGATGTCATTTCAGTCTGTAGTAGCTGACGTGTAATAGTGTTGATGTCATTTCAGTCTGTAGTAGCTGACCTGTAATAGTGTTGATGTCATTTCAGTCTGTAGTAGCTGACGTGTCTAGTGTTGATGTCATTTCAGTCTGTAGTAGCTGACGTGTAATAATGTTGATGTCATTTCAGTCTCTGTAGTAGCTGACCTGTAATAGTGTTGATGTCATTTCAGTCTCTGTAGTAGCTGACGCGTGTCTAGTGTTGATGTCATTTCAGTCTCTGTAGTAGCTGACGTGTAATAGTGTTGATGTCATTTCAGTCTGTAGTAGCTGACGTGTAATAGTGTTGATGTCATTTCAGTCTGTAGTAGCTGACCTGTAATAGTGTTGATGTCATTTCAGTCTCTGTTGTAGCTGACGTGTCTAGTGTTGATGTCATTTCAGTCTGTAGTAGCTGACCTGTAATAGTGTTGATGTCATTTCAGTCTGTAGTAGCTGACGTGTAATAGTGTTGATGTCATTTCAGTCTCTGTAGTAGCTGATGTGTAATAGTGTTGATGTCATTTCAGTCTCTGTAGTAGCTGACGTGTCTAGTGTTGATGTCATTTCAGTCTCTGTAGTAGCTGACGTGTCTAGTGTTGATGTCATTTCAGTCTGTAGTAGCTGACCTGTAATAGTGTTGATGTCATTTCAGTCTCTGTAGTAGCTGACGTGTCTAGTGTTGATGTCATTTCAGTCTGTAGTAGCTGACGTGTAATAGTGTTGATGTCATTTCAGTCTCTGTAGTAGCTGACCTGTAATAGTGTTGATGTCATTTCAGTCTGTAGTAGCTGACGTGTCTAGTGTTGATGTCATTTCAGTCTGTAGTAGCTGACCTGTAATAGTGTTGATGTCATTTCAGTCTCTGTAGTAGCTGACCTGTAATAGTGTTGATGTCATTTCAGTCTGTAGTAGCTTACGTGTCTAGTGTTGATGTCATTTCAGTCTCTGTAGTAGCTGACGTGTAATATTGTTGATGTCATTTCAGTCTCTGTAGTAGCTGACGTGTAATAGTGTTGATGTCATTTCAGTCTGTAGTAGCTGACCTGTAATAGTGTTGATGTCATTTCAGTCTGTAGTAGCTGACGTGTAATAGTGTTGATGTCATTTCAGTCTGTAGTAGCTGACGTGTCTAGTGTTGATGTCATTTCAGTCTCTGTAGTAGCTGACCTGTAATAGTGTTGATGTCATTTCAGTCTGTAGTAGCTGACGTGTAATAGTGTTGATGTCATTTCAGTCTCTGTAGTAGCTGATGTGTAATAGTGTTGATGTCATTTCAGTCTGTAGTAGCTGACGTGTAATAGTGTTGATGTCATTTCAGTCTGTAGTAGCTGACGTGTCTAGTGTTGATGTCATTTCAGTCTCTGTAGTAGCTGACGTGTCTAGTGTTGATGTCATTTCAGTCTGTAGTAGCTGACGTGTAATAGTGTTGATGTCATTTCAGTCTGTAGTAGCTGACGTGTAATAGTGTTGATGTCATTTCAGTCTATGTAGTAGCTGACCTGTAATAGTGTTGATGTCATTTCAGTCTCTGTAGTAGCTGACGTGTAATAGTGTTGATGTCATTTCAGTCTCTGTAGTAGCTGACCTGTAATAGTGTTGATGTCATTTCAGTCTCTGTAGTAGCTGACCTGTAATAGTGTTGATGTCATTTCAGTCTCTGTAGTAGCTGACGTGTAATAGTGTTGATGTCATTTCAGTCTCTGTAGTAGCTGACGTGTAATAGTGTTGATGTCATTTCAGTCTGTAGTAGCTGACCTGTAATAGTGTTGATGTCATTTCAGTCTCTGTAGTAGCTGATGTGTAATAGTGTTGATGTCATTTCAGTCTGTAGTAGCTGATGTGTAATAGTGTTGATGTCATTTCAGTCTGTAGTAGCTGACGTGTAATAGTGTTGATGTCATTTCAGTCTGTAGTAGCTGACGTGTCTAGTGTTGATGTCATTTCAGTCTCTGTAGTAGCTGACGTGTAGTGTTGATGTCATTTCAGTCTCTGTAGTAGCTGACGTGTAATAGTGTTGATGTCATTTCAGTCTGTAGTAGCTGACGTGTAGTGTTGATGTCATTTCAGTCTGTAGTAGCTGACGTGTAGTGTTGATGTCATTTCAGTCTCTGTAGTAGCTGACGTGTCTAGTGTTGATGACATTTCAGTCTGTAGTAGCTGACGTGTAATAGTGTTGATGTCATTTCAGTCTATAGTAGCTGACGTGTCTAGTGTTGATGACATTTCAGTCTGTAGTAGCTGACGTGTAATAGTGTTGATGTCATTTCAGTCTGTAGTAGCTGACCTGTAATAGTGTTGATGTCATTTCAGTCTCTGTAGTAGCTGACGTGTCTAGTGTTGATGACATTTCAGTCTGTAGTAGCTGACGTGTAATAGTGTTGATGTCATTTCAGTCTATAGTAGCTGACGTGTCTAGTGTTGATGACATTTCAGTCTGTAGTAGCTGACGTGTCTAGTGTTGATGTCATTTCAGTCTCTGTAGTAGCTGACCTGTAATAGTGTTGATGTCATTTCAGTCTGTAGTAGCTGACCTGTAATAGTGTTGATGTCATTTCAGTCTCTGTTGTAGCTGACGTGTAATAGTGTTGATGTCATTTCAGTCTCTGTAGTAGCTGACGTGTCTAGTGTTGATGTCATTTCAGTCTGTAGTAGCTGACGTGTCTAGTGTTGATGTCATTTCAGTCTGTAGTAGCTGACGTGTAATAGTGATGATGTCATTTCAGTCTCTGTAGTAGCTGACCTGTAATAGTGTTGATGTCATTTCAGTCTCTGTAGTAGCTGACGTGTCTAGTGTTGATGTCATTTCAGTCTCTGTAGTAGCTGACCTGTAATAGTGTTGATGTCATTTCAGTCTGTAGTAGCTGACGTGTAATAGTGTTGATGTCATTTCAGTCTCTGTAGTAGCTGACCTGTAATAGTGTTGATGTCATTTCAGTCTCTGTTGTAGCTGACGTGTAGTGTTGATGTCATTTCAGTCTCTGTAGTAGCTGACCTGTAATAGTGTTGATGTCATTTCAGTCACTGTTGTAGCTGACGTGTAATAGTTTTGATGTCATTTCAGTCTCTGTAGTAGCTGACGTGTAATAGTGTTGATGTCATTTCAGTCTGTAGTAGCTGACGTGTAATAGTGTTGATGTCATTTCAGTCTGTAGTAGCTGACCTGTAATAGTGTTGATGTCATTTCAGTCTGTAGTAGCTGACGTGTCTAGTGTTGATGTCATTTCAGTCTGTAGTAGCTGACGTGTAATAATGTTGATGTCATTTCAGTCTCTGTAGTAGCTGACCTGTAATAGTGTTGATGTCATTTCAGTCTCTGTAGTAGCTGACGTGTCTAGTGTTGATGTCATTTCAGTCTCTGTAGTAGCTGACGTGTCTAGTGTTGATGTCATTTCAGTCTCTGTAGTAGCTGACGTGTAATAGTGTTGATGTCATTTCAGTCTGTAGTAGCTGACCTGTAATAGTGTTGATGTCATTTCAGTCTCTGTTGTAGCTGACGTGTCTAGTGTTGATGTCATTTCAGTCTCTGTAGTAGCTGACGTGTCTAGTGTTGATGTCATTTCAGTCTGTAGTAGCTGACCTGTAATAGTGTTGATGTCATTTCAGTCTCTGTAGTAGCTGACGTGTCTAGTGTTGATGTCATTTCGGTCTGTAGTAGCTGACGTGTAATAGTGTTGATGTCATTTCAGTCTCTGTAGTAGCTGACCTGTAATAGTGTTGATGTCATTTCAGTCTGTAGTAGCTGACGTGTCTAGTGTTGATGTCATTTCAGTCTGTAGTAGCTGACCTGTAATAGTGTTGATGTCATTTCAGTCTGTAGTAGCTGACGTGTCTAGTGTTGATGTAATTTCAGTCTCTGTAGTAGCTGACGTGTAATAGTGTTGATGTCATTTCAGTCTCTGTAGTAGCTGACGTGTAATAGTGTTGATGTCATTTCAGTCTGTAGTAGCTGACCTGTAATAGTGTTGATGTCATTTCAGTCTCTGTAGTAGCTGACCTGTAATAGTGTTGATGTCATTTCAGTCTGTAGTAGCTGATGTGTAATAGTGTTGATGTCATTTCAGTCTGTAGTAGCTGACGTGTAATAGTGTTGATGTCATTTCAGTCTGTAGTAGCTGACGTGTCTAGTGTTGATGTCATTTCAGTCTCTGTAGTAGCTGACGTGTCTAGTGTTGATGTCATTTCAGTCTGTAGTAGCTGACGTGTAATAGTGTTGATGTCATTTCAGTCTGTAGTAGCTGACGTGTAATAGTGTTGATGTCATTTCTGTCTCTGTAGTAGCTGACCTGTAATAGTGTTGATGTCATTTCAGTCTCTGTAGTAGCTGACGTGTCTAGTGTTGATGTCATTTCAGTCTCTGTAGTAGCTGACGTGTCTAGTGTTGATGTCATTTCAGTCTGTAGTAGCTGACCTGTAATAGTGTTGATGTCATTTCAGTCTCTGTAGTAGCTGACGTGTCTAGTGTTGATGTCATTTCAGTCTGTAGTAGCTGACGTGTAATAGTGTTGATGTCATTTCAGTCTCTGTAGTAGCTGACCTGTAATAGTGTTGATGTCATTTCAGTCTGTAGTAGCTGACGTGTAATAGTGTTGATGTCATTTCAGTCTTTGTAGTAGCTGACGTGTAATAGTGTTGATGTCATTTCAGTCTCTGTAGTAGCTGACGTGTAATAGTGTTGATGTCATTTCAGTCTGTAGTAGCTGACGTGTCTAGTGTTGATGTCATTTCAGTCTCTGTAGTAGCTGACCTGTAATAGTGTTGATGTCATTTCAGTCTGTAGTAGCTGACCTGTAATAGTGTTGATGTCATTTCAGTCTCTGTAGTAGCTGACCTGTAATAGTGTTGATGTCATTTCAGTCTGTAGTAGCTGACGTGTAATAGTGTTGATGTCATTTCAGTCTCTGTAGTAGCTGACGTGTAATAGTGTTGATGTCATTTCAGTCTGTAGTAGCTGACGTGTAATAGTGTTGATGTCATTTCAGTCTGTAGTAGCTGACCTGTAATAGTGTTGATGTCATTTCAGTCTCTGTAGTAGCTGACGTGTCTAGTGTTGATGACATTTCAGTCTGTAGTAGCTGACGTGTAATAGTGTTGATGTCATTTCAGTCTATAGTAGCTGACGTGTCTAGTGTTGATGACATTTCAGTCTGTAGTAGCTGACGTGTAATAGTGTTGATGTCATTTCAGTCTGTAGTAGCTGACCTGTAATAGTGTTGATGTCATTTCAGTCTCTGTTGTAGCTGACGTGTCTAGTGTTGATGTCATTTCAGTCTGTAGTAGCTGACCTGTAATAGTGTTGATGTCATTTCAGTCTGTAGTAGCTGACCTGTAATAGTGTTGATGTCATTTCAGTCTGTAGTAGCTGACGTGTCTAGTGTTGATGTCATTTCAGTCTCTGTAGTAGCTGACCTGTAATAGTGTTGATGTCATTTCAGTCTGTAGTAGCTGACCTGTAATAGTGTTGATGTCATTTCAGTCTCTGTTGTAGCTGACGTGTCTAGTGTTGATGTCATTTCAGTCTGTAGTAGCTGACCTGTAATAGTGTTGTCATTTCAGTCTGTAGTAGCTGACCTGTAATAGTGTTGATGACATTTCAGTCTGTAGTAGCTGACGTGTAATAGTGTTGATGTCATTTCAGTCTGTAGTAGCTGACCTGTAATAGTGTTGATGACATTTCAGTCTGTAGTAGCTGACGTGTAATAGTGTTGATGTCATTTCAGTCTGTAGTAGCTGACGTGTAATAGTGTTGATGTCATTTCAGTCTGTAGTAGCTGACCTGTAATAGTGTTGATGTCATTTCAGTCTCTGTAGTAGCTGACCTGTAATAGTGTTGATGTCATTTCAGTCTGTAGTAGCTGACGTGTAATAGTGTTGATGTCATTTCAGTCTCTGTAGTAGCTGACCTGTAATAGTGTTGATGTCATTTCAGTCTCTGTTGTAGCTGACCTGTAATAGTGTTGATGTCATTTCAGTCTGTAGTAGCTGACGTGTCTAGTGTTGATGTCATTTCAGTCTCTGTAGTAGCTGACGTGTCTAGTGTTGATGTCATTTCAGTCTGTAGTAGCTGACGTGTAATAGTGTTGATGTCATTTCAGTCTGTAGTAGCTGACCTGTAATAGTGTTGATGTCATTTCAGTCTCTGTAGTAGCTGACGTGTCTAGTGTTGATGTCATTTCAGTCTCTGTAGTAGCTGACGTGTAATAGTGTTGATGTCATTTCAGTCTGTAGTAGCTGACGTGTCTAGTGTTGATGTCATTTCAGTCTGTAGTAGCTGACGTGTAATAGTGTTGATGTCATTTCAGTCTGTAGTAGCTGACGTGTCTAGTGTTGATGTCATTTCAGTCTCTGTAGTAGCTGACGTGTCTAGTGTTGATGTCATTTCAGTCTCTGTAGTAGCTGACGTGTCTAGTGTTGATGTCATTTCAGTCTCTGTAGTAGCTGACGTGTAATAGTGTTGATGTCATTTCAGTCTCTGTAGTAGCTGACCTGTAATAGTGTTGATGTCATTTCAGTCTCTGTAGTAGCTGACGTGTAATAGTGTTGATGTCATTTCAGTCTGTAGTAGCTGACGTGTCTAGTGTTGATGTCATTCCAGTCTCTGTAGTAGCTGACGTGTAATAGTGTTGATGTCATTTCAGTCTCTGTAGTAGCTGACGTGTAATAGTGTTGATGTCATTTCAGTCTCTGTAGTAGCTGACCTGTAATAGTGTTGATGACATTTCAGTCTGTAGTAGCTGACGTGTAATAGTGTTGATGTCATTTCAGTCTGTAGTAGCTGACCTGTAATAGTGTTGATGTCATTTCAGTCTGTAGTAGCTGATGTGTAATAGTGTTGATGTCATTTCAGTCTGTAGTAGCTGACGTGTCTAGTGTTGATGTCATTTCAGTCTCTGTAGTAGCTGACCTGTAATAGTGTTGATGTCATTTCAGTCTGTAGTAGCTGACCTGTAATAGTGTTGATGTCATTTCAGTCTCTGTAGTAGCTGACGTGTAATAGTGTTGATGTCATTTCAGTCTGTAGTAGCTGACCTGTAATAGTGTTGATGTCATTTCAGTCTCTGTAGTAGCTGACGTGTCTAGTGTTGATGTCATTTCAGTCTCTGTAGTAGCTGACGTGTAGTGTTGATGTCATTTCAGTCTCTGTAGTAGCTGACGTGTAATAGTGTTGATGTCATTTCAGTCTGTAGTAGCTGACGTGTCTAGTGTTGATGTCATTTCAGTCTCTGTAGTAGCTGACGTGTAATAGTGTTGATGTCATTTCAGTCTGTAGTAGCTGACCTGTAATAGTGTTGATGTCATTTCAGTCTGTAGTAGCTGACCTGTAATAGTGTTGATGTCATTTCAGTCTGTAGTAGCTGACCTGTAATAGTGTTGATGTCATTTCAGTCTCTGTAGTAGCTGACCTGTAATAGTGTTGATGTCATTTCAGTCTGTAGTAGCTGACGTGTAGTGTTGATGTCATTTCAGTCTGTAGTAGCTGACCTGTAATAGTGTTGATGTCATTTCAGTCTGTAGTAGCTGACCTGTAATAGTGTTGATGTCATTTCAGTCTGTAGTAGCTGACGTGTAATAGTGTTGATGTCATTTCAGTCTGTAGTAGCTGACGTGTAATAGTGTTGATGTCATTTCAGTCTGTAGTAGCTGACGTGTAATAGTGTTGATGTCATTTCAGTCTCTGTAGTAGCTGACGTGTAATAGTGTTGATGTCATTTCAGTCTGTAGTAGCTGACGTGTAGTGTTGATGTCATTTCAGTCTGTAGTAGCTGACCTGTAATAGTGTTGATGTCATTTCAGTCTCTGTAGTAGCTGACGTGTAATAGTGTTGATGTCATTTCAGTCTCTGTAGTAGCTGACGTGTCTAGTGTTGATGTCATTTCAGTCTCTGTAGTAGCTGACGTGTCTAGTGTTGATGTCATTTCAGTCTCTGTAGTAGCTGACGTGTCTAGTGTTGATGTCATTTCAGTCTGTAGTAGCTGACGTGTCTAGTGTTGATGTCATTTCAGTCTCTGTAGTAGCTGACGTGTAATAGTGTTGATGTCATTTCAGTCTCTGTAGTAGCTGACCTGTAATAGTGTTGATGTCATTTCAGTCTCTGTAGTAGCTGACGTGTAATAGTGTTGATGTCATTTCAGTCTCTGTAGTAGCTGACGTGTCTAGTGTTGATGTCATTTCAGTCTCTGTAGTAGCTGACGTGTCTAGTGTTGATGTCATTTCAGTCTGTAGTAGCTGACGTGTCTAGTGTTGATGTCATTTCAGTCTCTGTAGTAGCTGACGTGTCTAGTGTTGATGTCATTTCAGTCTCTGTAGTAGCTGACGTGTCTAGTGTTGATGTCATTTCAGTCTGTAGTAGCTGACGTGTCTAGTGTTGATGTCATTTCAGTCTCTGTAGTAGCTGACGTGTCTAGTGTTGATGTCATTTCAGTCTCTGTAGTAGCTGACGTGTCTAGTGTTGATGTCATTTCAGTCTCTGTAGTAGCTGACGTGTCTAGTGTTGATGTCATTTCAGTCTGTAGTAGCTGACGTGTCTAGTGTTGATGTCATTTCAGTCTGTAGTAGCTGATGTGTCTAGTGTTGATGTCATTTCAGTCTCTGTAGTAGCTGACGTGTCTAGTGTTGATGTCATTTGAGTCTGTAGTAGCTGACCTGTAATAGTGTTGATGTCATTTCAGTCTCTGTTGTAGCTGACGTGTAATAGTGTTGATGTCATTTCAGTCTCTGTAGTAGCTGACCTGTAATAGTGTTGATGTCATTTCAGTCTCTGTAGTAGCTGACCTGTAATAGTGTTGATGTCATTTCAGTCTGTAGTAGCTGACCTGTAATAGTGTTGATGTCATTTCAGTCTGTAGTAGCTGATGTGTAATAGTGTTGATGTCATTTCAGTCTGTAGTAGCTGACGTGTCTAGTGTTGATGTCATTTCAGTCTCTGTAGTAGCTGACCTGTAATAGTGTTGATGTCATTTCAGTCTGTAGTAGCTGACCTGTAATAGTGTTGATGTCATTTCAGTCTCTGTAGTAGCTGACGTGTAATAGTGTTGATGACATTTCAGTCTGTAGTAGCTGACGTGTCTAGTGTTGATGTCATTTCAGTCTCTGTAGTAGCTGACCTGTAATAGTGTTGATGTCATTTCAGTCTGTAGTAGCTGACGTGTAATAGTGTTGATGTCATTTCAGTCTCTCTAGTAGCTGACGTGTCTAGTGTTGATGTCATTTCAGTCTCTGTAGTAGCTGACGTGTAATAGTGTTGATGTCATTTCAGTCTGTAGTAGCTGATGTGTAATAGTGTTGATGTCATTTCAGTCTGTAGTAGCCGTGTCTAATGTTGATGTCATTTCAGTCTCTGTAGTAGCTGACCTGTAATAGTGTTGATGTCATTTCAGTCTGTAGTAGCTGATGTGTAATAGTGTTGATGTCATTTCAGTCTGTAGTAGCTGACGTGTCTAGTGTTGATGTCATTTCAGTCTCTGTAGTAGCTGACGTGTCTAGTGTTGATGTCATTTCAGTCTGTAGTAGCTGACCTGTAATAGTGTTGATGTCATTTCAGTCTCTGTAGTAGCTGACGTGTAATAGTGTTGATGTCATTTCAGTCTCTGTAGTAGCTGACGTGTCTAGTGTTGATGTCATTTCAGTCTCTGTAGTAGCTGACGTGTCTAGTGTTGATGTCATTTCAGTCTGTAGTAGCTGATGTGTAATAGTGTTGATGTCATTTCAGTCTGTAGTAGCTGACGTGTCTAGTGTTGATGTCATTTCAGTCTCTGTAGTAGCTGACCTGTAATAGTGTTGATGTCATTTCAGTCTGTAGTAGCTGACGTGTAATAGTGTTGATGTCATTTCAGTCTCTGTAGTAGCTGACGTGTCTAGTGTTGATGTCATTTCAGTCTCTGTAGTAGCTGACGTGTAATAGTGTTGATGTCATTTCAGTCTGTAGTAGCTGACCTGTAATAGTGTTGATGTCATTTCAGTCTGTAGTAGCTGACCTGTAATAGTGTTGATGTCATTTCAGTCTGTAGTAGCTGACGTGTAATAGTGTTGATGTCATTTCAGTCTCTGTAGTAGCTGACGTGTCTAGTGTTGATGTCATTTCAGTCTCTGTAGTAGCTGACGTGTCTAGTGTTGATGTCATTTCAGTCTTTGTAGTAGCTGACCTGTAATAGTGTTGATGTCATTTCAGTCTGTAGTAGCTGACCTGTAATAGTGTTGATGTCATTTCAGTCTGTAGTAGCTGACGTGTAATAGTGTTGATGTCATTTCAGTCTCTGTAGTAGCTGACGTGTAATAGTGTTGATGTCATTTCAGTCTCTGTAGTAGCTGACGTGTAATAGTGTTGATGTCATTTCAGTCTCTGTAGTAGCTGACGTGTAATAGTGTTGATGTCATTTCAGTCTGTAGTAGCTGACGTGTCTAGTGTTGATGTCATTTCAGTCTGTAGTAGCTGACGTGTAATAGTGTTGATGTCATTTCAGTCTCTGTAGTAGCTGACGTGTCTAGTGTTGATGTCATTTCAGTCTCTGTAGTAGCTGACCTGTAATAGTGTTGATGTCATTTCAGTCTGTAGTAGCTGACGTGTCTAGTGTTGATGTCATTTCAGTCTCTGTAGTAGCTGACCTGTAATAGTGTTGATGTCATTTCAGTCTGTAGTAGCTGACGTGTAATAGTGTTGATGTCATTTCAGTCTGTAGTAGCTGACGTGTAATAGTGTTGATGTCATTTCAGTCTCTGTAGTAGCTGACCTGTAATAGTGTTGATGTCATTTCAGTCTCTGTAGTAGCTGACGTGTCTAGTGTTGATGTCATTTCAGTCTCTGTAGTAGCTGACGTGTAATAGTGTTGATGTCATTTCAGTCTGTAGTAGCTGACCTGTAATAGTGTTGATGTCATTTCAGTCTGTAGTAGCTGACGTGTAATAGTGTTGCTGTCATTTCAGTCTGTAGTAGCTGACGTGTCTAGTGTTGATGTCATTTCAGTCTGTAGTAGCTGACCTGTAATAGTGTTGATGTCATTTCAGTCTGTAGTAGCTGACGTGTCTAGTGTTGATGTCATTTCAGTCTCTGTAGTAGCTGACCTGTAATAGTGTTGATGTCATTTCAGTCTGTAGTAGCTGACCTGTAATAGTGTTGATGTCATTTCAGTCTCTGTAGTAGCTGACCTGTAATAGTGTTGATGTCATTTCAGTCTCTGTAGTAGCTGACCTGTAATAGTGTTGATGTCATTTCAGTCTGTAGTAGCTGACCTGTAATAGTGTTGATGTCATTTCAGTCTGTAGTAGCTGACCTGTAATAGTGTTGATGTCATTTCAGTCTGTAGTAGCTGACGTGTAATAGTGTTGATGTCATTTCAGTCTGTAGTAGCTGACCTGTAATAGTGTTGATGTCATTTCAGTCTGTTGTAGCTGACGTGTCTAGTGTTGATGTCATTTCAGTCTCTGTAGTAGCTGACCTGTAATAGTGTTGATGTCATTTCAGTCTCTGTAGTAGCTGACCTGTAATAGTGTTGATGTCATTGGGCGTGCACTCACTCAAAGATTGGCATGACCAAAACATGTGTCCCACAGTCTGCATATCAGGACACCTTGTGAGTTATGTCGCCCCTTAGTATTCCCCTAATCCTCTCCTCCACCCGCAGGGTGATAGCAAGAGGCTCAGTAGCCATATCAAATAGGATAGGGGATAAACAAAAACCCTGCCTGGCTCCCCCTGTAGCTGGAGGTAACGTTGTTGGTGCGAACAGAAGCCACTGGGGATGAGTACAACATCTTAATCCAGGAAACTGGATGACGGGCCAAACCCAAATCTCTTCTGTACTGTAAATAGATGTTCCCACTCAATCCGGTAGAAAGCCTTTTCAGCATCAAGAGAGATGATGACCTCTGGTTGTTGAGTTGAAGAAGAAAGAACAATACATATTCTAGAAAGATTGCCTGCCTGAGATAAAGCCGGTTTGGCCAGTTAATTATATTAGGCATCACTGTCAATAAAGGACCTCAGTGAGAATTTTTATAATCGCAGCACAAAAGGTTTATAGGGCGGTATGAGCCACAGTCTAAAGGATTCTTGTCCCTTTTAAGCAAAAACTAAATAGTTGCCTGGGTAAGTATCCGGGGCAGTTTCTGATTATAAAGGATTTCATTGTACATTGAGCTGAGGATAGGGGATAGTTTAGAGGAGAATGATTCATATAATTCTATAGAGAAGCAATCAGGTCCAGGAGATGTACTGCTCTGCATGGACTGGATTGCCAGAGTAGCTTCCTCATCACTTATTGAAATAAATGAATCCATGTTGGTTTGTTCATCTGAATTGAGACAGGGGATGTCCAGATTGTCTAGAAATGCATGTATACGCAATGTGTCAGGAAGAGCAGAGTAGAATTGCTCAACTTGATTGTTGTTTTCTTTGGGATTGGTAGACGATAAATCAGCTGCAACACAGATTTCAGGTATGGTGCTGCTAGCAGTGGATTGTCAAAGCTGGTGAGATAGCAACTTGACAGCTTTCTCTCCTTGTACATAAAATGTCTGTCTCGACTTAAACAGAAGCTGCTCCGTTTGTTTAGTGGAAATTGTCGTCAAACTCCGATTGGAGTCTCTCTTTGTAGAGTTCAGGAGTCGGAGAAGAGGCACATCTAGAATGAGTTGAGATAGCTCCGATAGGCGTATAGTGCTCTGTTTGTAGAGTTCAGGAGTCGGAGAAGAGGCACATCTAGAATGAGTTGAGATAGCTCCGATAAGCGTTTAGTGCTCTGTTTGTTGTCATACGCTATGTATGAAATAATTTGTCCCCTTAGATATGCTTATAACGACTCCCACACAGTAGAATGAGACGCGTCAGGGGTGACGTTGATCTGTAAAAAGACATCAATGTGAGTTGATATGTATTTTTTAAAGGCACCACAAGAGAGTCGTAGTGGGTGAAGTCCTTCCACGCGTTGTGATACAGTACTGGCAGGAAAACGGATATCTAGCTGGACAGGGCTGTGTTCTGAGATAGGACAGGGCTTTGGTTTGAGATAGGACAGGGCTTTGTTCTGAGATAGGACAGGGCTTGGGTCTGAGATAGGACAGGGCTTTGGTCTGAGATAGGACAGGGCTTTGGTCTGAGATAGGACAGGGCTTTGGTCTGAGATAGGACAGGGCTTTGGTCTGAGATAGGACAGGGCTTTGTTCTGAGATAGGACAGGGCTTTGGTTTGAGATAGGACAGGGCTTTGTTCTGAGATAGGACAGGGCTTTGTTCTGAGATAGGACAGGGCTTTGTTCTGAGATAGGACAGGGCTTTGGTCTGAGATAGGACAGGGCTTTGGTTTGAGATAGGACAGGGCTTTGGTTTGAGATAGGACAGGGCTTTGGTTTGAGATAGGAAAGGGCTTTGGTCTGAGATAGGACAGGGCTTTGGTCTGAGATAGGACAGGGCTTTGGTCTGAGATAGGACAGGGCTTTGGTCTGAGATAGGACAGGGCTTTGGTCTGAGATAGGACAGGGCTTTGGTCTGAGATAGGACAGGGATTTGGTCTGAGATAGGACAGGGATTTGGTCTGAGATAGGACAGGGCTTTGGTCTGAGATAGGACAGGGCTTTGGTCTGAGATAGGACAGGGCTTTGGTCTGAGATAGGACAGGGCTTTGGTCTGAGATAGGACAGGGCTTTGGTCTGAGATAGGACAGGGCTTTGGTCTGAGATAGGAGAGGGCTTTGGTCTGTATATAGGACAGGGATTTGGTGGACTGGAGGAACCATAGGACAGGGCTTTGGACTGGAGGAAACAGGTCAATCCTAGAGTATGAGGTGGACTGGAGGAAACAGGTCAATCCTAGAGTATTGGTGGACTGGAGGAAACAGGTCAATCCTAGAGTATGAGCAGTGGACTGGAGGAAACAGGTCAATCCTAGAGTATGAGTGGACTGGAGGAAACAGGTCAATCCTAGAGTATGAGTGGTGGACTGGAGGAAACAGGTCAATCCTAGAGTATGAGTGGTGGACTGGAGGAAACAGGTCAATCCTAGAGTATGAGTGGTGGACTGGAGGAAACAGGTCAATCCTAGAGTATGAGTGGTGGACTGGAGGAAACAGGTCAATCCTAGAGTATGAGTGGTGGACTGGAGGAAACAGGTCAATCCTAGAGTATGAGTGGTGGACTGGAGGAAACAGGAAAGTATGAGGTGGACAATCCTAGAGTGGAGGAAACAGGTCAATGAGTGGTGGACTGGAGGAAACAGGTCAATCCTAGAGTATGAGTGGTGGACTGGAGGAAACAGGTCAATCCTAGAGTATGAGTGGTGGACTGGAGGAAACAGGTCAATCCTGGAGGAGGTCAAGAGTGGACTGGAGGAAACAGGTGGAGTGGTGGACTGGAGGAAACAGGTCAATCCTAGAGTATGAGTGGTGGACTGGAGGAAACAGGTCAATCCTAGAGTATGAGTGGTGGACTGGAGGAAACAGGTCAATCCTAGAGTATGAGCAGTGGACTGGAGAAACAGGTCAAGTATGAGGTGGACTGGAGGAAACAGGTCAATCCTAGAGTAGAGTACTGGAGGAAACAGGTCAATCCTAGAGTATGAGTGGTGGACTGGAGGAAACAGGTCAATCCTGGAGAAGTGGTGGACTGGAGGAAACAGGTCAATCCTAGAGTATGAGTGGTGGACTGGAGGAAACAGGTCAATCCTAGAGTATGAGTGGTGGACTGGAGGAAACAGGTCAATCCTAGAGTATGAGCAATCCTAGAGTATGAGTGGTGGTGGACTGGAGGAAACAGGTCAATCCTAGAGTATGAGTGGTGGACTGGAGGAAACAGGTCAATCCTAGAGTATGAGTGGTGGACTGGAGGAAACAGGTCAATCCTAGTATGAGCAGTGGACTGGAGGAAACAGGTCAATCCTAGAGTATGAGTGGTGGACTGGAGGAAACAGGTCAATCCAGGTATGAGTGGTGGACTGGAGGAAACAGGTCAATCCTGAGAGTGGACTAGGAAACAGGCTAGAGTATGAGTGGTGGACTGGAGGAAACAGGTCAATCCTAGAGTATGAGTGGTGGACTGGAGGAAACAGGTCAACTAGAGTATGAGCAGTGGACTCAATCCTAGAGTATGGAGGAGGTCAATCCTAGAGTATGAGTGGTGGACTGGAGGAAACAGGTCAATCCTAGAGTAGAGTGGTACTGAGGTCAATCCTAGAGTGGACTGGAGGAAACAGGTCAATCCTGAGAGTGGACTGGAGAAACAGGTGGACAGTGGACTGGAGGAAACAGGTCAATCCTAGAGTATGAGTGGACTGAGAAACAGGTCAATCCTAGGACTGGAGGAAACAGGTCAATGAGCAGTGGACTGGAGGAGGTCAATCCTAGAGTGAGCAGTGGACTGGAGGAAACAGGTCAATCCTAGAGTATGAGTGGTGGACTGGAGGAAACAGGTCAATCCTAGAGTATGAGCAGTGGACTGGAGGAAACAGGTCAATCCTAGAGTATGAGCAGTGGTGGACTGGAGGAAACAGGTCAATCCTAGAGTATGAGCAGTGGACTGGAGGAAACAGGTCAATCCTAGAGTATGAGCAGTGGACTGGGAAACAGGTCAATCCTAGAGTATGAGTGGTGGACTGGAGGAAACAGGTCAATCCTAGAGTGGACTGAGCTAGAGTATGAGTGGACTGGAGGAAACAGGTCAATCCTAGAGTATGAGCAGTGGACTGGAGGAAATCCTAGAGTATGAGTGGTGGACTGGAGGAAACAGGTCAATCCTAGAGTAGAGTACTGGAGGAGGTCAATCCTAGAGTATGAGTGGTGGACTGGAGGAAACAGGTCAATCCTAGAGTATGAGCAGTGGACTGGAGGTCAATCCAGTGGACTGGAGGAAACAGGTCAATCCTAGAGTATGAGCAGTGGACTGGAGGAGGTCAATCCTAGAGTATGAGGTGGACTGGAGGAAACAGGTCAATCCTAGAGTATGAGTGGTGGACTGGAGGAAACAGGTCAATCCTAGAGTATGAGCAGTGGACTGGAGGAAACAGGTCAATCCTAGAGTATGAGTGGTGGACTGGAGGAAACAGGTCAATCTAGAGTATGAGTGGTGGACTAGGTCAATCCTAGAGTATGAGTGGTGGACTGGAGGAAACAGGTCAATCCTAGAGTATGAGCAGTGGACTGGAGGAAACAGGTCAATCCTAGAGTATGAGCAGTGGACTGGAGGAAACAGGAGAGTATGAGTGGTGGACTGGAGGAAACAGGTCAATGAGTGGTGGACTGGAGAGGTCAATCCTAGAGTGGTGGACTGGAGGAAACTAGAGTATGAGGTCAATCCTAGAGTATGAGTGGTGGACTGGAGTGGACTGGAGGAAACAGGTCAATCCTAGAGTATGAGCAGTGGACTGGAGGAAACAGTCAATCCTAGAGTATGAGCAGTGGACTGGAGGAAACAGTGGACTGGAGGAAACAGGTCAACCTAGAGTATGAGCAGTGGACTGGAGGAAACAGGTCAATCCTAGGTATGAAACTGGAGGTCAATCCTAGAGTATAGTGGTGGACTGGAGGAAAAGGTCAATCCTAGAGTATGAGTGGTGGACTGGAGGACAGGTCAATCCTAGGTATGAGTGGTGGACTGGAGGAAACAGGTCAATCCTAGAGTATGAGTGGTGGACTGGAGGAAACAGGTATCCTAGAGTATGAGTGGTGGACTGGAGGAAACTAGGTCAATCCTAGACCCTGAGACTGGAGGAAACAGGTCAATCCTAGAGTATGAGTGGTGGACTGGAGGAAAAACTAGGTCAATGGACTAGAGTATGAGCAGTGGACTGGAGGAAACAGGTCAATCCTAGAGTATGAGCAGTGGACTGGAGGAAACAGGTCAATCCTAGAGTATGAGCAGTGGACTGGAGGAAACAGGTCAATCCTAGAGTATGAGCAGTGGACTGGAGGAAACAGGTCAATCCTAGAGTATGAGTGGTGGACTGGAGGAAACAGGTCAAGACCTAGAGTATGAGCAGTGGACTGGAGAAAAGGTCAATCCTAGAGTATGAGCAGTGGACTGGAGGAAACAGGTCCTAGACCCTAGAGTATGAGTGGTGGACTGGAGGAAACAGGTCAATCCTACTGAGTCAATCCAGTGGACTGGAGGAAACAGGTCAACCCTAGAGTATGAGCAGTGGACTGGAGACCCTAGACCCAAAAATACTACAGGTCAATCCTAACCCTAGACCCTAGACCCAAAATACTACCAATCCTAGAGTATGAGTGGTGGACTGGAACCCTAGACCCTAGACCCAAAATACTACCAATACAACCTAGAGTATGAGACCCTAGACCCAAAATACTACCAATACTAACCCTAGACCCTAGACCCAAAATAGACCCAAAATACTACCAATACTAACCCTAGACCCTAGACCCAAAATACTACCAATACTAACCCTAGACCCTAGACCCAAAATACTACCAATACTAACCCTAGACCCTAGACCCAAAAATACTACCAATACTAACCTAGACCCAGACCCCAAAATATACAATACTAACCCTAGACCCTAGACCCAAAATACTAACAATACTAACCCTAGACCCTAGACCCAAAATACTACCAATACTAACCCTAGACCCTAGACCCAAAATACTACCAATACTAACCCTAGACCCTAGACCCAAAATACTACCAATACTAACCCTAGAAATACTACCAATACTAACCCTAGACCCTAGAAAATACTACCAATACTAACCCTAGACCCTAGACCCAAAATACTACCAATACTAACCCTAGACCCTAGACCCAAAATACTACCAATACTAACCCTAGACCCAAAATACTACCAATACTAACCTAGACCCAAAATACTACTAACCCTAGACCCTAGACCCAAAATACTACCAATACTAACCCTAGACCCTAGACCCAAAATACTAACCATAGACCCTAGACCCAAAATACTCATGTTAAACCCAACCAAAACTCATGTACTAACCTAGACCCTAGAAAAATACTGTTAGACCCAACCAATCATAGTTAGACCCAACCTCATGTTAGACCCAACCTCATGTTACCAATACTAACCCAACCTCATGTTAGACCCAACCTCATGTTAGACCCAACCTCATGTTAAACCCTAGACCCAACCTCATGTTAGACCCAACCTCATGTTAGACCCAACCTCATGTTAGACCCAACCTCATGTTAGACCCAACCTCATTAGAGCTCTATCCAGGGCGACCATAATGAGGTTTACAAATAGGGAAGGAATTCTGGAGGGAACCTGTTCTCAAAAGAATACAATAAGCAACCCTACCCACTTGGGATTACTTAAAACATAAATAATTATCATAATTCAACATTTGTATGAACGTAACCCTCGATTGAACATCCTGGTAAGCCAGAACACAGAAAAATTACTGGCAAACGCTTGTTAATTAATCCCTAAACGTTGTTTCAACCAGTCAAATCACGTTCGTATAAAATGCTAATTAATTACTTCAAAATCATACAAATGTGATTTTCTGGATAAAAATTACAGACCTCTCATGCTTTGTACATGCTTTGGTAGGAAAACCTGCAAAATCGGCAGTGTATCAAATACTTGTTCTCCCCACTGTATACACAGCCTATATACACAGCATAAATACACAGCATATATACACAGCCTATATATACACAGCCTATATTCACAGCCTATATACACAGCCTATATATACACAGCATATATACACAGCCTATATATACACAGCATATATACACAGCATATATACACAGCATATATACACAGCGCATATACACAGCGCATATACACAGATACAGGTTGTGGTAGTGGTAGTCATCCGGTAGATACAAGTACATGGTTAGGATATTATCTTTTGTCTATAGTTACAATAGTGACAATTCCGTCAACAGCATCAACTACATTTGGTTCAATGGTTCAAGGTAACTGTATACACCAATGGTTCCTCATGAGGAAGGGGAGGACCATCCTCCTCAGTGAATTCCATAAAAATAGTGAAACATAAAAAAATGTTGTCCTTTTTTAGATCAAATCAAATGTATTTATATAGCCCTTCTTACATCAGCTGATATCTCAAAGTGCTGTACAGAAACCCAGCCTAAAACTCCAAACAGCAAGCAATGCAGGTGTAGAAGCACGGTGGCTAGGAAAAACTCCCTAGAAAGGCCAGAACCTAGGAAGAAACCAGGCTCTGAGAAGTGACCAGTCCTGTTCTGGCTGTGCCGGGTGGAGATTATAACAGAACATGGCCAAGATGTTCAAATGTTCATAGATGACCAACAGGGTTAAAAAATAATAATCACAGTGGTTGTCGAGGGTGCAACAGGTCAGCACCTCAGGAGTAAATGTCAGTTGACTTTTCATAGCCGATCATTCAGAGTATCTCTACCGCTCCTGCTACAGATAAAACTATACTAAATATATTCACATCACCAAATAGTTGATTAAAACACACTGTAATGCAATGAAGGTCTACAGTAGCCTTAACATCACTCTGTAGGGTAGCACCATGTTGTAGCCGGAGGACAGCTAGTTTCCATCCTCCTCTGGGTACATTGGCTTCAATACAAAACCCAGGAGGCTGGTAGTTCTCACCCCCATCCATAGACATCTTCCAGAGGACGTCCTCCAACCTATCAGAGCTCTTGCAGCACGAACTGACATGTTGTCCACCCAATCAAAGGATCAGAGAATTAATCTAGTAGTGAAAGCATAAGCTACAGCTCGCTAGCACTGCAGTGCATAAAATGCGGTGAGTAGTTGACTCAAAGAGAGAGAAAGACAGTAGTTGAATAGTTTAGAAAAAAGTAATTTCATTAAAAATGAAAGAGAAGCCAGAGACAGAGACAGAGAGAGAGACAGAGACAGAGAGAGAGAGAGAGACAGAGAGAGAGACAGAGAGAGAGACAGAGAGAGAGACAGAGAGAGAGAGAGAGAGAGAGAGGAGAGAGAGACAGAGAGAGAGAGAGGGTGCTAAGCAGTTTCGTATCAACAGATAGTATGAGTATCTACAGATGGACAATCCGGACCATGCAAATGAAGTGTGACCTAACCTTTATGCTGTTATCGAATGAATGATAGCAAGATAGAAAGAAACTGAATGTTATGGCATGGCCGTAAAGTTGATCCGTTAGTGGTCTAGGGTGGTCTAGTGGTCAAAGCCGCTGTCTCTGGTACATATATACCACCCACTGCCATTCCAGCACACTCTCTCCTCTATCTTTCCTCTCCTGTCGTATCCAATGAATAGAAAAAAACATGAAACATGATGTATCTTGTTTCCATGCAGTGAGGAAGATGGTTCGGGAGGCAGAGAAGTCCAAGGGCCGGGAGGCAGAAAAGTCCAAGGGCCACAGTTGGCGAATTACAGAACTTGGATCCCCGAAAGCAAGTTGATGAGTTAAAAAGTTGAGGGATATATTGATGAAACCCACAAACCTTCTGTGCGTACAGTAGAGTGCTCCTATCTCAGGTTGTCTAGAGTAAGATTAAGGGGATATTCATTCTGTTGCAAAATACCTCAGAAAGGGGCCACGTAAAATGACAATATATTAAAAATGTCAAACAGATCTGAAATCTAGTCCCAAAATCAACTCCTTTTACATTATGAATCATTTCTGAAAAAACCTAAAAGACAAATCCAGTTTGAATTGACATTCTCTCTCAGTCGCCATCTTACTGTTCGACATAGGACGTTACTCACGTACCCAGATCGTGGTAGAGTGTATCATCATGACTTATCGACCTCTGTCTCTGTGAGTACGGGACTACGGGCAGAAATACATTTGATGTATCCCGAGGTGATTGCACTCCTTATGTGCAGAGCTCGTGACCGTGCGAGCCGAGGAGTGTTCATTTACAGAGGTAAACAAGAGGCTGCCGCAAAATCACATACTCTCTGCCATCGGCTGCGTCCCGTAGTTATGACCAGGGCACAACAGGCTGTGTCCCGTAGTTATGACCAGGGCACAACAGGCTGCGTCTCGTAGTTATGACCAGGGCACAACAGGCTGCGTCTCGTAGTTATGACCAGGGCACAACAGGCTGTGTCCCGTAGTTATGACCAGGGCACAACAGGCTGCGTCTCGTAGTTATGACCAGGGCACAACAGGCTGCGTCTCGTAGTTATGACCAGGGCACAACAGGCTGTGTCCCGTAGTTATGACCAGGGCACAACAGGCTGCGTCTCGTAGTTATGACCAGGGCACAACAGGCTGCGTCCCGTAGTTATGACCAGGGCACAACAGGCTGCGTCCCGTAGTTATGACCAGGGCACAACAGGCTGCGTCCCGTAGTTATGACCAGGGCACAACAGGCTGCGTGCGTCCCGTAGTTATGACCAGGGCACAACAGGCTGCGTCCCGTAGTTATGACCAGGGACAACAGCAACTAACTATATAACCTATTCAACAACTAACTATATAACCTATTCAACAACTAACTATATAACCTATTCAACAACAACTAACTATATAACCTATTCAACAACAACTAACTATATAACCTATTCAACAACTAACTATATAACCTATTCAACAACTAACTATATAACCTATTCAACAACTAACTATATAACCTATTCAACAACTAACTATATAACCTATTCAACAACTAACTATATAACCTATTCAACAACTAACTATATAACCTATTCAACAACTAACTATATAACCTATTCAACAACTAACTATATAACATATTCAACAACTAACTAACTAACTAACTGTTCAACAACTAACTATATAACCTACAACTAACTATATAACCTATTCAACAACAACTAACTATATAACCTATTCAACAACTAACTATATAACCTATTCAACAACTAACTATATAACCTATTCAACAACTAACTATATAACCTATTCAACAACTAACTATATAACCTATTCAACAACTAACTATATAACCTGTTCAACAACTAACTATATAACCTATTCAACAACTAACTATATAACCTATTCAACAACAACTAACTATATAACCTATTCAACAACTAACTATATAACCTATTCAACAACAACTAACTATATAACCTATTCAACAACTAACTATATAACCTATTCAACAACTAACTATATAACCTATTCAACAACTAACTATATAACCTATTCAACAACTAACTATATAACATATTCAACAACTAACTAACTAACTAACTGTTCAACAACTAACTATATAACCTACAACTAACTATATAACCTATTCAACAACAACTAACTATATAACCTATTCAACAACTAACTATATAACCTATTCAACAACTAACTATATAACCTGTTCAACAACTAACTATATAACCTATTCAACAACTAACTAACTAACTAACTAACTGTTCAACAACTAACTATATAACCTACAACTAACTATATAACCTGTTCAACAACTAACTATATAACCTGTTCAACAACTAACTATATAACCTGTTCAACAACTAACTATATAACCTACAACTAACTATATAACCTGTTCAACAACTAACTATATAACCTACAACTAACTATATAACCTATTCAACAACTAACTATATAACCTGTTCAACAACTAACTATATAACCTGTTCAACAACAACTAACTATATAACCTACAACTAACTATATAACCTATTCAACAACTAACTATATAACCTATTCAACAACTAACTATATAACCTGTTCAACAACTAACTATATAACCTATTCAACAACAACTAACTATATAACCTATTCAACAACTAACTATATAACCTGGTCAACAACAACTAACTATATAACCTGGTCAACAACAACTAACTATATAACCTGTTCAACAACTAATTATATAACCTATTCAACAACTAACTATATAACCTATTCAACAACTGACTATATAACCTATTCAACAACTAACTATATAACCTATTCAACAACAACTAACTATATAACATATTCAACAACTAACTATATAACCTATTCAACAACAACTAACTATATAACCTGTTCAACAACTAACTATATAACCTATTCAACAACTAACTATATAACCTATTCAACAACTAACTATATAACCTATTCAACAACTAACTATATAACCTATTCAACAACAACTAACTATATAACCTATTCAACAACAACTAACTATATAACCTATTCAACAACTAACTATATAACCTATTCAACAACTAACTATATAACCTATTCAACAACTAACTATATAACCTATTCAACAACTAACTATATAACCTATTCAACAACAACTAACTATATAACCTATTCAACAACTAACTATATAACCTATTCAACAACTAACTATATAACCTATTCAACAACTAACTATATAACCTATTCAACAACTAACTATATAACCTATTCAACAACTAACTATATAACCTGTTCAACAACTAACTATATAACCTATTCAACAACTAACTATATAACCTATTCAACAACTAACTATATAACCTATTCAACAACTAACTATATAACCTATTCAACAACAACTAACTATATAACCTATTCAACAACTAACTATATAACCTGTTCAACAACTAACTATATAACCTATTCAACAACTAACTATATAACCTATTCAACAACTAACTATATAACCTATTCAACAACAACTAACTATATAACCTATTCAACAACTAACTATATAACCTGTTCAACAACTAACTATATAACCTATTCAACAACTAACTATATAACCTGTTCAACAACAACTCAGATGCACAAAATAAATGTCCCTGAGACCATAGTGAGAAACCAGAATGAGAAATCAACAGAGCAAGGAAAAATTATCTTGGATAAAAGTAGCCTGAGGACAATGTGTTGCCAGCCATCCAGACTGGGTCAATGGCAGGGTTTGGTGCCGTGGCTGTCATAGACAATATGTTTCAGGACCTGGACGGAGCCTGATTTCGTTTAGGGTGTTCAGTGCTCACAACATGCACACTCAGGGAGTTTCAGACTACACTTATGGAGGAAGTTAGTACAATTGTTGCTGGGAGATATTTTGCGTTTCATTTTCTAAGATTTACACCAGACTATTTCAAACGAGAATTCAACTGCATTAAGAAAGAAAATATCCAGAGAGTGGAATTGACTTCAAGTAGTAGTAGTCCCCTGAGGAGTCCAGGTCCAGTCAGTACCATGGAACGGTCTCATCCTGAATCTAGTACCCTGGGGAGTCCAGGCCAAGTCAGTACCATGGAACGGTCTCATCCTGAATCTAGTAACCTGGGGAGTCCAGGCCCAGTCAGTACCATGGAACGGTCTCATCCTGAATCTAGTACCCTGGGGAGTCCAGGCCCAGTCAGTACCACGGAACGGTCTCATCCTGAATCTAGTACCCTGGGGAGTCCAGGCCCAGTCAGTACCACAGAACGGTCTCATCCTGAATCTAGTACCCTGGGGAGTCCAGGCCCAGTCAGTACCACGGAACGGTCTCATCCTGAATCTAGTACCCTGGGGAGTCCAGGCCCAGTCAGTACCACGGAACGGTCTCATCCTGAATCTAGTACCCTGGGGAGTCCAGGCCCAGTCAGTACCATGGAACGGTCTCATCCTGAATCTAGTACCCTGGGGAGTCCAGGCCCAGTCAGTACCATGGAACGGTCTCATCCTGAATCTAGTCCCCTGGGGAGTCCAGGTCCAGTCAGTACCATGGAACGGTCTCATCCTGAATCTAGTACCCTGGGGAGTCCAGGCCAAGTCAGTACCATGTAACGGTCTCATCCTGAATCTAGTACCCTGGGGAGTCCAGGCCCAGTCAGTACCACGGAACGGTCTCATCCTGAATCTAGTACCCTGGGGAGTCCAGGCCCAGTCAGTACCACGGAACGGTCTCATCCTGAATCTAGTACCCTGGGGAGTCCAGGCCCAGTCAGTACCATGGAACGGTCTCATCCTGAATCTAGTACCCTGGGGAGTCCAGGTCCAGTCAGTACCATGGAACGGTCTCATCCTGAATCTAGTCCCCTGGGGAGTCCATGTCCAGTCAGTACCATGGAACGTTCTCATCCTGAATCTAGTCCCCTGGGGAGTCAAGGCCCAGTCAGTACCATGGAACGGTCTCATCCTGAATCTAGTACCCTGGGGAGTCCAGGCCCAGTCAGTACCATGGAACGGTCTCATCCTGAATCTAGTCCCCTGGGGAGTCCAGGCCCAGTCAGTACCATGGAACGGTCTCATCCTGAATCTAGTCCCCTGGGGAGTCCAGGCCAAGTCAGTACCATGGAACGGTCTCATCCTGAATCTAGTCCCCTGGGGAGTCCAGGTCAAGTCAGTACCATGGAACGGTCTCATCCTGAATCTAGTCCCCTGGGGAGTCCAGGCCCAGTCAGTACCATGGAACGGTCTCATCCTGAATCTAGTACCCTGGGGAGTCCAGGCCCAGTCAGTACCATGGAACGGTCTCATCCTGAATCTAGTACCCTGGGGAGTCCAGGCCCAGTCAGTACCATGGAACGGTCTCATCCTGAATCTAGTACCCTGGGGAGTCCAGGTCCAGTCAGTACCATGGAACGGTCTCATCCTGAATCTAGTCCCCTGAGGAGTCCAGGCCCAGTCAGTACCATGGAACGGTCTCATCCTGAATCTAGTACCCTGGGGAGTCAAGGCCCAGTCAGTACCACGGAACGGTCTCATCCTGAATCTAGTACCCTGGGGAGTCCAGGCCCAGTCAGTACCATGGAACGGTCTCATCCTGAATCTAGTACCCTGGGGAGTCCAGGCCCAGTCAGTACCATGGAACGGTCTCATCCTGAATCTAGCCCCCTGGGGAGTCCAGGCCCAGTCAGTACCATGGAACGGTCTCATCCTGAATCTAGTCCTGGGGAGTCCAAGCCCAGTCAGTACCATGGAACGGTCTCATCCTGAATCTAGTACCCTGGGGAGTCCAGGTCCAGTCAGTACCATGGAACGGTCTCATCCTGAATCTAGTCCCCTGGGGAGTCCAGGCCCAGTCAGTACCATGGAACGGTCTCAACCTGAGTCTAGTCCACTGGGGAGTTCTAGTCAGTACCGTGGAACAGTCACAACCTGCATTTAGTCCAATTCGTTGATATTGTTGAACTCTGCATTGTTGAGGAAGAGCTTGTAAGGAAACATTTTACTGTATTTGTCACAGGTTAGTGTGAACCCCTTTTAACTCCACCCAACACAGGATTTAATATTCTCCATCACACAACCCCAACACAATTGTCATTTAGCAGATGGTCTTATCTAGAAAAACGTACCGTTAGTGTATTCATATTAAGATAGCTAGGTGGGACAACCACATATCACAGTCATAGTCAGTACATTCATCTCCAGATAGCTAGGTGGACCAGTCATAGTCAGTACATTCATCTCCAGATAGCTAGGTGGACCAGTCATAGTCAGTGCATTCATCTTCAGATAGCGAGGTGGACCAGTCATAGTCAGTGCATTCATCTTCAGATAGCGAGGTGGACCAGTCATAGTCAGTACATTCATCTCCAGATAGCTAGGTGGACCAGTCATAGTCAGTACATTCATCTCCAGATAGCTAGGTGGACCAGTCATAGTCAGGACATTCATCTCCAGATAGCTAGGTGGGCCGTCATAGTCAGTACATTCATCTCCAGATAGCTAGGTGGACCAGTCATAGTCAGGACATTCATCTCCAGATAGCTAGGTGGACCAGTCATAGTCAGGACATTCATCTCCAGATAGCTAGGTGGGCCGTCATAGTCAGGACATTCATCTCCAGATAGCTAGGTGGACCGGTCATAGTCAGTACATTTATCTTCAGATAGCTAGGTGGGCCAGTCATAGTCAGGGGGGTTGCGGGTAGGAAGAGGACGATTTAAGATACTGTTTGAAGAGGTAGGATTTCAGAGGAAGATGAAGAAGAAGAGGAGCAACCCAGGTTGGATGACTATGGTTCTGGTTCGAGAAAAGATGGCGGAAGTGGATGCTGAGTTAGAATCAAGCAGTACGAATGTTCTGAATGGACAACAGTCGAGAACTGGAACAAACAGGAAATTGTCAAAAAATGGAAGTGGAGGATACGTTTATGAATTATAAGTAATTGCTTCTTGTTGGGATGCGTTTGTTGAGTAAGGATGCACATGTAGGAGGAAACCCGTTTTCAAGCGATGAAAATGTTGAAGTCTGCGTTGGGAAAAGTGGACTCTGTCAGAGAGACCAGGAGGGGTCTTATCTTGATTCATTGTATTTCTGAAGAACTGAGGAAAGATTGCAGTGCGCCTCAAAAGAAACCCGGACAACAGAAGTTGTGTGTTTTGAATTTCGGAGTAGAGACACCCGTCAAAGGAGTCATCTCAGGGGTGACGACGGATGTTCTGGTTTAATACCTGAAGAGAATAACTAGTGTGGTTGACGCCCAGCGTCTGACCCGCTGGGTGACTGAAGGAAAATAAGAAAGTTTGTCGGTCCTGATGTTTTCTGCTGAAGAGCAAATACCTACACGTGTGAAGCTTAGTTGTGTAAGATACATCGCAAGAGCTTTCGTCCCCAAAACACTGCAGTGTAAGAAAGGTAAAGGATGTGGCCATGTTTCAAGTGGGTGCACATTGAAGAACGGTGTGTAGAAGGACAACGGTGTTGCAACTGTAGTAGGGATCATGACCAAGAAATCTTTCTGATTGGTTGGGGGTGGTAGGGATCATGACCAAGAAATATTTCTGATTGGTTGGGGGTGGTAGGGATCATGACCAAGAAATATTTCTGATTGGTTGGGGGTGGTAGGGATCATGACCAAGAAATCTTTCTGATTGGTTGGGGGTGGTAGGGATCATGACCAAGAAATATTTCTGATTGGTTGGGGGTGGTAGGGATCATGACCAAGAAATCTTTCTGATTGGTTGGGGGCGGTAGGGATCATGACCAAGAAATCTTTCTGATTGGTTGGGGGCGGTAGGGATCATGACCAAGAAATCTTTCTGATTGGTTGGGGGTGGTAGGGATCATGACCAAGAAATCTTTCTGATTGGTTGGGGGTGGTAGGGATCATGATCCAGAAATCTTTCTGGATCATGACCAAGAAATCTTTCTGATTGGTTGGGGGCGGTAGGGATCATGACCAAGAAATATTTCTGATTGGTTGGGGGCGGTAGGGATCATGACCAAGAAATCTTTCTGATTGGTTGGGGGTGGTAGGGATCATGATCCAGAAATCTTTCTGATTGGTTGGGGGTGGTAGGGATCATGACCAAGAAATCTTTCTGATTGGTTGGGGGTGGTAGGGATCATGATCCAGAAATCTTTCTGATTGGTTGGGGGTGGTAGGGATCATGATCCAGAAATCTTTCTGATTGGTTGGGGTGGTAGGGATCATGATCCAGAAATCTTTCTGATTGGTTGGGGGTGGTAGGGATCATGATCCAGAAATCTTTCTGATTGATTGGGGTCAAATACTTATTTCCCTATTTAAAATGCAAATCAATTCATAACATTTTGCACATGGGTTTTTCATGATTTTTTTGTTCTTATTCTGTCTCTCACTGTTCAAATAAACCTTCCATTAAAATTATAGACTGATCATTTCTTTGTCAGTGAGCAAATGTACAAAATCAGCAGGGGATCAAATACTTTTTCCCCTCATTGTATATACTGTACTCTATACCAACTACTGCATCTTTCCTATGCCGTTTGGTCATCGCTCATCCATATATTTATATGTACATATTCCTATTAATTCCTTTACACTTGTGTGTATAAGGTAGTTGTTGTGAAATTGTTATATTACCTTGTTAGATATTACTGCATTGTGGGAACAAGAAGCACACGCATTTCGCTACACTCGCATTAACATCTGCTAACCATGTGTATGTGACAATTAACATCTGCTAACCATGTGTATATGACAATTAACATCTGCTAACCATGTGTATGTGACAAATAACATCTGCTAACCATGTGTATGTGACAAATAACATCTGCTAACCATGTGTATGTGACAAATAACATCTGCTAACCATGTGTATGTGACAAATAACATCTGCTAACCATGTGTATGTGACAAATAACATCTGCTAACCATGTGTATGTGACAAATAACATCTGCTAACCATGTGTATGTGACCAATAACATCTGCTAACCATGTGTATGTAACCAATAACATCTGCTAACCATGTGTATGTGACAATTAACATCTGCTAACCATGTGTATGTAACCAATAACATCTGCTAACCATGTGTATGTGACAATTAACATCTGCTAACCATGTGTATGTAACCAATAACATCTGCTAACCATGTGTATGTGACCAATAACATCTGCTAACCATGTGTATGTGACAAATAACATCTGCTAACCATGTGTATGTGACAATTAACATCTGCTAACCATGTGACCAATAACATCTGCTAACCATGTGACCAATAACATCTGCTAACCATGTGACCAATAACATCTGCTAACCATGTGACCAATAACATCTGCTAACCATGTGACCAATAACATCTGCTAACCATGTGACCATTAACATCTGCTAACCATGTGACCATTAACATCTGCTAACCATGTGTATGTGACCATTAACATCAGCTAACCATGTGACCAATAACATCTGCTAACCATGTGTATGTGACAAATAACATCTGCTAACCATGTGTATGTGACCAATAACATCTGCTAACCATGTGTATGTGACAAATAACATCTGCTAACCATGTGTATGTGACCAATAACATCTGCTAACCATGTGTATGTGACAAATAACATCTGCTAACCATGTGTAAGTAACCAATAACATCTGCTAACCATGTGTATGTAACCAATAACATCTGCTAACCATGTGTATGTGACAATTAACATCTGCTAACCATGTGTATGTAACCAATAGCATCTGCTAACCATGTGTATGTGACAATTAACATCTGCTAACCATGTGTATGTAACCAATAACATCTGCTAACCATGTGTATGTGACCAATAACATCTGCTAACCATGTGTATGTGACAATTAACATCTGCTAACCATGTGTATGTGACCATTAACATCAGCTAACCATGTGACCAATAACATCTGCTAACCAAGTGTATGTGACAAATAACATCTGCTAACCATGTGTATGTGACCAATAACATCTGCTAACCATGTGTATGTGACAAATAACATCTGCTAACCATGTGTATGTGACCAATAACATCTGCTAACCATGTGTATGTGACAAATAACATCTGCTAACCATGTGTATGTAAACAATAACATCTGCTAACCATGTGTATGTAACCAATAACATCTGCTAACCATGTGTATGTGACAATTAACATCTGCTAACCATGTGTATGTAACCAATAACATCTGCTAACCATGTGTATGTGACAATTAACATCTGCTAACCATGTGACCAATAACATCTGCTAACCATGTGTATGTGACCAATAACATCTGCTAACCATGTGTATGTGACCAATAACATCTGCTAACCATGTGTATGTGACAATTAACATCTGCTAACCATGTGTATGTGACAATTAACATCTGCTAACCATGTGACCAATAACATCTGCTAACCATGTGACCAATAACATCTGCTAACCATGTGACCAATAACATCTGCTAACCATGTGACCAATAACATCTGCTAACCATGTGACCAATAACATCTGCTAACCATGTGACCAATAACATCTGCTAACCATGTGACCAATAACATCTGCTAACCATGTGACCAATAAAATGTGATTGATTTGATTTGAGAAGTCTAAGAAACTGGACATTACTGTGGCTACGGCAGAAAGGTTTTGGGGCTTAAAGGATGTTATAGCTGAAGACTTGCAAAGGGTACTGGAGCTGGAAGAACCTCCGAGGTTCCCCTTGAGCCTGTTTTTTAACGAATATGTTGTTATCCATTATAGCGAATCCTGTTTCCGTTTTGCACAGTAGGTGGCAGGATACACGTTAAATTGTGGGATCGTCAATATACCATATGTCATGGATCCCCCTGGTACGGCTGCTCGTTCTGTTCACCAGCTCCAGAGTGTCATGGATCCCCCTGGTACTGCTACTCATTCTGTTCACCAGCTCCAGAGTGTCATGGATCCCCTGGTACTGCTGCTCATTCTGTTCACCAGCTCCAGATTGTCATGGATCCCCCTGGTACCACTACTCATTCTGTTCACCAGCTCCAGAGTGTCATGGATCCCCCTGGTACTGCTGCTCATTCTGTTCCCCAGTGTCTTCCAGGAGTAGTGTCTTCCAGGAGTAGTGTCTTCCAGAGGAGTAGTGTCTTCCAGGAGTAGTGTCTTCCAGAGGAGTAGTGTCTTCCAGGAGTAGTGTCTTCCAGAGGAGTAGTGTCTTCCAGAGGAGTAGTGTCTTCCAGGAGTAGTGTCTTCCAGGAGTAGTGTCTTCCAGGAGTAGTGTCTTCCAGGAGTAGTGTCTTCCAGGAGTAGTGTCTTCCAGAGGAGTAGTGTCTTCCAGAGGAGTAGTGTCTTCCAGGAGTAGTGTCTTCCAGGAGTAGTGTCTTCCAGGAGTAGTGTCTTCCAGGAGTAGTGTCTTCCAGAGGAGTAGTGTCTTCCAGGAGTAGTGTCTTCCAGGAGTAGTGTCTTCCAGAGGAGTAGTGTCTTCCAGGAGTAGTGTCTTCCAGGAGTAGTGTCTTCCAGGAGTAGTGTCTTCCAGGAGTAGTGTCTTCCAGAGGAGTAGTGTCTTCCAGGAGTAGTGTCTTCCAGGAGTAGTGTCTTCCAGAGGAGTAGTGTCTTCCAGGAGTAGTGTCTTCCAGGAGTAGTGTCTTCCAGGAGTAGTGTCTTCCAGTGGCAAATGGCCCAGAGAGAAAGAGTAGCGTAAGGGGAACACAGGAAGAATTACGTCCCTTACTTGGTGGAGCCAAAGCTCCTAGATGTGCGTTGTACCAATGCCTCTCTCGAATCACTACTCAGCTCCACAGCCCCAGTTCGTCGTCAGTGCAGACGCCCACTTCTTCACTCGAATTCGCAGGTAAGAATTCTCGTTCAGCAGACACTGGTCCAGTGCGATCACAGCAAACACCCAAGACATGAACACATGCATAGGGGACCGATCCCTACGGAGAGACATTCTCAGCTCAACTCGCAGCTCCAGAACAACACAAAACACTGGGCTTTTAAAGTAAATGACAGCCAATCCCCAGCTACCTGTCTGATTAGCTAACTCATTGCAGGTGTGTCTGATCATACCAGCCCCACCCCCTACTTGTCCTCTTATCTTCCCATCCATTTCGTGACATATGGTTTACACCTCTTGTATTCTGTCATGTGACAAATAAACTTTGATTTGATTTGAGTTGAGTTGTACCCTCAGGATCGTCAGGACCCCTAATGGCCATCATATGCCACCACAGAGCTGCCTCAGGGTAGTCTGGACCCCTAATGGCCGTCATATCCCACCAATGAGCTGCCTCAGGGTAGTCTGGACCCCTAAAGGCCGTCATATGCCACCAAGGAGTTGCTCCAGAATGCAGAAGATCTAATTAAAGTATGGAAGAGCAGCCATTGTTGGTTAGCTTTATTCTGTCATGGATATGATTAGCCAACCTTACTAATGCTATCACTGTATTTTACAACTCACAGATTCTGTCTTCCACAAGACACTCTGGTCGTCAGTGATGCTGTTATCCTGATATAAATATAAAAGTGGAAATAAACTGTCAGGGATCACTGGCTGCTGATGTACAGTGTCTCTACAGAATTACATTTTACATTCTGATTTTGATAATAAAAATATGAATACTAAAACACCCCTGTCTATTTGGGGCGGCAGGGTAGCCTAGTGGTTAGAGAGTTGGACTAGGAACCGGAAGGTTGCAAGTTCAAACCCCGAGCTCACAAGGTCGTTTTGCCCCTGAACAGGCGGTTCACTGTTCCAAGGCCGTCATTGAAAATAAGAATTTGTTCTTAACTGACTTGCCTGGTTAAATAAAGGTAAAATCCAAATGAAGCACTAGATTTAATAAGCTAAATCAACCATATGTATCAAATTGTGTGAGTTGCTATGAACATGTAAGGGCAGCAGTGTTGACTGCTTACAATATGTTTTTGATCCAGAGCACTTTGTAATAGGGTGGTCTCCATCCCTCCATCCCTCCCTCCCTCCCTCGGCCCTCCTCATCCCTCCCTCCAGCCTCCCCTGGCTCTCCCCAGCCCTTCCCTCCTCTCCCCCTCCTTCCATGCTCTCCCAGCCCTCCCTCCCCCACCCCTTCCTCTGCTCCTAGTTCACAGCCAGGCAGCCTAAACAGCCCCAGTCCTCCCTCTGTCCCCCGTTCCCCAGGTCTACATCCTGGCCATGTCTCCAGCTCTCAGGCCCAATCAGTCTCCTCCACGGAGTGACAGAACACTACTGTCACACCTGGACTTTTAAACTGGCATTCCATGGCAGAATCTTACATTGTATATTCTATGTTTCTCTGGAAAGCTGACTGAACAAGGACATGGATAACATTCTAGCTTGTTTTCGGTACTTTAACCCTGTGTATATATAATTACTCATTATAATATAATATAATAATAATAATATATGCCATTTAGCAGACGCTTTTATCCAAAGCATGTGTGCATACATTCTACGTATGGGTGGTCCCGGGAATCGAACCCACTACCCTGGCGTTACAAGCGCCATGCTCTACCAACTGAGCTACAGAAGGACCACCATTATGTATTTATTATTACTTTTACATGATTTACTTTTCTATTGTTGCTTTATTTTCTTTCTCTCTGCATTGTTGGGAAGGTCCTGTAAGTAAACATTTCACTGTTAGTCTACACCTGTTGTTTACCAAGCATTTCACTGTTAGTCTACACCTGTTGTTTACCAAGGACCCATCAGTCAGCATTTCACTGTTAGTCTACACCTGTTGTTTACCAAGCATTTCACTGTTAGTCTACACCTGTTGTTTACCAAGCATTTCACTGTTAGTCTACACCTGTTGTTTACCAAGCATTTCACCATTAGTCTACACCTGTTGTTTACCAAGCATTTCACTGTTAGTCTACTCCTGTTGTTTACCAAGCATTTCACCATTAGTCTACACCTGTTGTTTACCAAGCATTTCACTGTTAGTCTACTCCTGTTGTTTACCAAGCATTTCACTGTTAGTCTACACCTGTTGTTTACCAAGCATTTCACTGTTAGTCTACTCCTGTTGTTTACCAAGCATTTCACTGTTAGTCTACACCTGTTGTTTACCAAGCATTTCACTGTTAGTCTACTCCTGTTGTTTACCAAGCATTTCACTGTTAGTCTACTACACCTGTTGTTTACCAAGCATTTCACTGTTAGTCTACACCTGTTGTTTACCAAGCATTTCACCATTAGTCTACTCCTGTTGTTTACCAAGCATTTCACTGTTAGTCTACGCCTGTTGTTTACCAAGCATTTCACTGTTAGTCTACTCCTGTTGTTTACCAAGCATTTCACTGTTAGTCTACACCTGTTGTTTACCAAGCATTTCACTGTTAGTCTACACCTGTTGTTTACCAAGCATTTCACTGTTAGTCTACACCTGTTGTTTACCAAGCATTTCACTGTTAGTCTACACCTGTTGTTTACCAAGCATTTCACTGTTAGTCTACACCTGTTGTTTACCAAGCATTTCACTGTTAGTCTACTCCTGTTGTTTACCAAGCATTTCACTGTTAGTCTACTCCTGTTGTTTACCAAGCATTTCACTGTTAGTCTACTACACCTGTTGTTTACCAAGCATTTCACTGTTAGTCTACACCTGTTGTTTACCAAGCATTTCACCATTAGTCTACTCCTGTTGTTTACCAAGCATTTCACTGTTAGTCTACACCTGTTGTTTACCAAGCATTTCACCATTAGTCTACTCCTGTTGTTTACCAAGCATTTCACTGTTAGTCTACTCCTGTTGTTTACCAAGCATTTCACTGTTAGTCTACACCTGTTGTTTACCAAGCATTTCACTGTTAGTCTACACCTGTTGTTTACCAAGCATTTCACTGTTAGTCTACACCTGTTGTTTACCAAGCATTTCACTGTTAGTCTACACCTGTTGTTTACCAAGCATTTCACTGTTAGTCTACACCTGTTGTTTACCAAGCATTTCACTGTTAGTCTACTCCTGTTGTTTACCAAGCATTTCACTGTTAGTCTACACCTGTTGTTTACCAAGCATTTCACTGTTAGTCTACACCTGTTGTTTACCAAGCATTTCACTGTTAGTCTACACCTGTTGTTTACCAAGCATTTCACTGTTAGTCTACACCTGTTGTTTACCAAGCATTTCACTGTTAGTCTACACCTGTTGTTTACCAAGCATTTCACTGTTAGTCTACACCTGTTGTTTACCAAGCATTTCACTGTTAGTCTACAACTGTTGTTTACCAAGCATTTCACTGTTAGTCTACACCTGTTGTTTACCAAGCATTTCACTGTTAGTCTACACCTGTTGTTTACATTTACATTTAAGTCATTTAGCAGACGCTCTTATCCAGAGCGACTTACAAATTGGTGCATTCACCTTATGACATCCAGTAGAACAGTCACTTTACAATAGTGCATCTAAATCTTAAAGGGGGGTGAGAAGGATTACTTATCCTATCCTAGGTATTCCTTAAAGAGGTGGGGTTTCAGGTGTCTCCGGAAGGTGGTGATTGACTCCGCTGTCCTGGCGTCGTGAGGGAGTTTGTTCCACCATTGGGGGCCAGAGCAGCGAACAGTTTTGACTGGGCTGAGCGGGAACTGTACTTCCTCAGTGGTAGGGAGGCGAGCAGGCCAGAGGTGGATGAACGCAGTGCCCTTGTTTGGGTGTAGGGCCTGATCAGAGCCTGGAGGTACTGAGGTGCCGTTCCCCTCACAGCTCCGTAGGCAAGCACCATGGTCTTGTAGCGGATGCGAGCTTCAACTGGAAGCCAGTGGAGAGAGCGGAGGAGCGGGGTGACGTGAGAGAACTTGGGAAGGTTGAACACCAGACGGGCTGCGGCGTTCTGGATGAGTTGTAGGGGTTTAATGGCACAGGCAGGGAGCCCAGCCAACAGCGAGTTGCAGTAATCCAGACGGGAGATGACAAGTGCCTGGATTAGGACCTGCGCCGCTTCCTGTGTGAGGCAGGGTCGAACTCTGCGGATGTTGTAGAGCATGAACCTACAGGAACGGGCCACCGCCTTGATGTTAGTTGAGAACGACAGGGTGTTGTCCAGGATCACGCCAAGGTTCTTAGCGCTCTGGGAGGAGGACACAATGGAGTTGTCAACCGTGATGGCGAGATCATGGAACGGGCAGTCCTTCCCGGGAGGAAGAGCAGCTCCGTCTTGCCGAGGTTCAGCTTGAGGTGGTGATCCGTCATCCACACTGATATGTCTGCCAGACATGCAGAGATGCGATTCGCCACCTGGTCATCAGAAGGGGGAAAGGAGAAGATTAATTGTGTGTCGTCTGCATAGCAATGATAGGAGAGACCATGTGAGGTTATGACAGAGCCAAGTGACTTGGTGTATAGCGAGAATAGGAGAGGGCCTAGAACAGAGCCCTGGGGACACCAGTGGTGAGAGCGCGTGGTGAGGAGACAGATTCTCGCCACGCCACCTGGTAGGAGCGACCTGTCAGGTAGGACGCAATCCAAGCGTGGGCCGCGCCGGAGATGCCCAACTCGGAGAGGGTGGAGAGGAGGATCTGATGGTTCACAGTATCGAAGGCAGCCGATAGGTCTAGAAGGATGAGAGCAGAGGAGAGAGAGTTAGCTTTAGCGGTGCGGAGCGCCTCCGTGATACAGAGAAGAGCAGTCTCAGTTGAATGACTAGTCTTGAAACCTGACTGATTTGGATCGAGAAGGTCATTCAGAGAGAGATAGAGGGAGAGCTGGCCAAGGACGGCACGTTCAAGAGTTTTGGAGAGAAAAGAAAGAAGGGATACTGGTCTGTAGTTGTTGACATCGGAGGGATCGAGTGTAGGTTTTTTCAGAAGGGGTGCAACTCTCGCTCTCTTGAAGACGGAAGGGGCGTAGCCAGCGGTCAGGGATGAGTTGATGAGCGAGGTGAGGTAAGGGAGAAGGTCTCCGGAAATGGTCTGGAGAAGAGAGGAGGGGATAGGGTCAAGCGGGCAGGTTGTTGGGCGGCCGGCCGTCACAAGACGCAAGATTTCATCTGGAGAGAGAGGGGAGAAAGAGGTCAGAGCACAGGGTAGGGCAGTGTGAGCAGAACCAGCGGTGCCGTTTGACTTAGCAAACGAGGATCGGATGTCGTCGACCTTCTTTTCAAAGTGGTTGACGAAGTCATCTACAGAGAGGGAGGAGGGGGGAGGAGGATTCAGGAGGGAGGAGAAGGTGGCAAAGAGCTTCCTAGGGTTAGAGGCAGATGCTTGGAATTTAGAGTGGTAGAAAATGGCTTTAGCAGCAGAGACAGAGGAGGAAAATGTAGAGAGGAGGGAGTGAAAGGATGCCAGGTCCGCAGGTAGGCGAGTTTTCCTCCATTTCCGCTCGGCTGCCCGGAGCCCTGTTCTGTGAGCTCGCAATGAGTCGTCGAGCCACGGGGCGGGAGGGGAGGACCGAGCCGGCCTGGAGGATAGGGGACATAGAGAGTCAAAGGATGCAGAAAGGGAGGAGAGGAGGGTTGAGGAGGCAGAATCAACAGATAGGTTGGAGAAGGTTTGAGCAGAGGGAAGAGATGATAGGATGGAAGAGGAGAGAGTAGCGGGGGAGAGAGAGCGAAGGTTGGGACGGCGCGATACCATCCGAGTAGGGGCAGTGTGGGAGGTGTTAGATGAGAGCGAGAGGGAAAAGGATACAAGGTAGTGGTCGGAGACTTGGAGGGGAGTTGCAATGAGGTTAGTGGAAGAACAGCATCTAGTAAAGATGAGGTCGAGCGTATTGCCTGCCTTGTGAGTAGGGGGAAGGTGAGAGGGTGAGGTCAAAAGAGGAGAGGAGTGGAAAGAAGGAGGCAGAGAGGAATGAGTCAAAGGTAGACGTGGGGAGGTTAAAGTCGCCCAGAACTGTGAGAGGTGAGCCGTCCTCAGGAAAGGAGCTTATCAAGGCATCAAGCTCATTGATGAACTCTCCGAGGGAACCTGGAGGGCGATAAATGATAAGGATGTTAAGCTTGAAAGGGCTGGTAACTGTGACAGCATGGAATTCAAAGGAGGCGATAGACAGATGGGTAAGGGGAGAAAGAGAGAATGACCACTTGGGAGAGATGAGGATCCCGGTGCCACCACCCCGCTGACCAGAAGCTCTCGGGGTGTGCGAGAACACGTGGGCGGACGAAGAGAGAGCAGTAGGAGTAGCAGTGTTATCTATGGTAATCCATGTTTCCGTCAGTGCCAAGAAGTCGAGGGACTGGAGGGAGGCATAGGGAGGCATAGGCTTAAGAACACTTTTTGGTTCTATAAGAACACTTTTTTTCTAAGAGTGTAGGCTTCAATTGCAGTTCTTGTCCCTCACGGCAGCCATAATAAACTACATCCTCAACTTGGCAAGCAAATGTGAATTTTTACGTTTTATTTTTTCTCCGGGTTCAGCTCACTGTCACTAACATTAGTAACAGTCTTTATCGCATCACATTAGCAATGGTTCCTCATTTTTATAATTAATCCAATCCAACACGTATCTTAAATTTGTGTTCTGGATTGGTTTGACAGGCTTATTCAAATTCCTAACGTAAAGCTTCACTGTCATCACCTTGAAGACGACGCGATGCTTGTCTCTCTAACATTGATGAGAGCTGGATTTTCACACAATAATAAACGCTTGAACCAAAAACTTGGATGAAATGCAGAGTGAGATTGTATATAACAGTACACTGACATAGTATATTCACAGTATATTCACAGTATATTCACAGTATATTCACAGTATATTCACAGTATATTCACAGTAAATGTAACAATACATTCACAGTATATTCATAGTATATTCACAGTATATTCATAGTATATTCACAGTACATTCACAGTATATTCACAGTATATTCACAGTATATTCACAGTAGATGTAACAATATATTCACAGTATATTCACAGTAAATGTAACAATATATTCACAGTATATTCACAGTAAATGTAACAATATATTCACAGTATATTCACAGTACATTCACAGTATATTCACAGTATATTCACAGTATATTCACAGTAGATGTAACAATATATTCACAGTATATTCACAGTAAATGTAACAATATATTCACAGTATATTCACAGTAAATGTAACAATATATTCACAGTATATTCACAGTAAATGTAACAATATATTCACAGTATATTCACAGTATATTCACAGTAAATGCAACAATATATTCACAATATATTCACACTATATTCACAGTAAATGTAACAATATATTCACAGTATATTCACAGTATATTCACAGTAAATGTAACAATATATTCACAGTATATTCACAGTAAACGTAACAGTATATTCACAGTACATTCACAGTATATTCACAGTATATTCACAGTATATTCACAGTATATTCACAGTAAACGTAACAATATATTCACAGTATATTCACAGTATATTCACAGTATATTCACAGTATATTCACAGTATATTCACAATATATTCACAGTATATTCACAGTAAATGTAACAATATATTCACAGTATATTCACAATATATTCACAGTATATTCACAGTATATTCACAGTAAATGTAACAATATATTCACAGTATATTCACAATATATTCACAGTATATTCACAGTATATTCACAGTATATTCACAATATATTCACAATATATTCACAGTATATTCACAGTATATTCACAGTATATTCACAATATATTCACAGTATATTCACAGTATATTCACAGTATATTCACAGTAAACGTAACAATCTATACACCTCGTTTTTACTTTTACTTTATACTTTCTTCAAATTAAATATACAAATACAAATTAAATACAATTCTTTATTCTCTACTTTATTTGATATTGTTTTATTATGGACATTGTATTTGTATTGTGACTGCTCTAGTTTTACTGCTTGAATTTGAGAATGAATTGTACCTCACTATATGTACAGTGAGGTACATTGTGATGGTCTATATTTATATTGATGTATAATGAGGTACGTTGTGATGGTCTATATTTATATTGATGTAAAATGAGGTACGTTGTGATGGTCTATATTTATATTGATGTAAAGTGAGGTACGTTGTGATGGTCTATATTTATATTGATGTATAATGAGATACGTTGTGATGGTCTATATTTATATTGATGTAAAGTGAGGTACGTTGTGATGGTCTATATTTATATTGATGTATAATGAGGTACGTTGTGATGGTCTATATTTATATTGATGTATAATGAGGTACGTTGTGATGGTCTATATTTATATTGATGTATAATGAGGTACGTTGTGATGGTCTATATTTATATTGATGTATAATGAGGTACGTTGTGATGGTCTATATTTATATTGATGTATAATGAGGTACGTTGTGATGGTCTATATTTATATTGATGTATAATGAGGTACGTTGTGATGGTCTATATTTATATTGATGTATAATGAGGTACGTTGTGATGGTCTATAATTATATTGATGTATAATGAGATACGTTGTGATATGATGAACAAGAACAAGGGCAGCACCTTTGGAAACGGTCGACATTATATATGGGTTAGGACTACATTATGATATGGGTTAGGACTACATTATGATATGGGATAGGACTACATTATGATATGGGTTAGGACTACATTATGATATGGGTTAGGACTACATTATGATATGGGTTAGGACTACATTATGATATGGGTTAGGACTACATTATGATATGGGTTAGGACTACATTATGATATGGGTTAGGACTACATTATGATATGGGTTAGGACTACATTATGATATGGGTTAGGACTACATTATGATATGGGTTAGGACTACATTATGATATGGGTTAGGACTACATTATGATATGGGTTAGGACTACATTATGATATGGGTTAGGACTACATTATGATATGGGTTAGGACTACATTATGATATGGGTTAGGACTACATTATGATATGGGTTAGGACTACATTATGATATGGGTTAGGACTACATTATGATATGGGTTAGGACTACATTATGATATGGGTTAGGACTACATTATGATATGGGTTAGGACTACATTATGATATGGGTTAGGACTACATTATGATGTGGGTTAGGACTACATTATGATATGGGTTAGGACTACATTATGATATGGGTTAGGACTACATTATGATATGGGTTAGGACTACATTATGATATGGGTTAGGACTACATTATGATGTGGGTTAGGACTACATTATGATATGGGTTAGGACTACATTATGATATGGGTTAGGACTACATTATGATGTGGGTTAGGACTACATTATGATATGGGTTAGGACTACATTATGATGTGTGTTAGGACTACATTATATGTGGGTTAGGACTACATTATGATATGGGTTAGGACTACATTATGATGTGGGTTAGGACTACATTATGATGTGGGTTAGGACTACATTATGATATGGGTTAGGACTACATTATGATGTGGGTTAGGACTACATTATGATATGGGTTAGGACTACATTATGATATGGGTTAGGACTACATTATGATATGGGTTAGGACTACATTATGATATGGGTTAGGACTACATTATGATATGGGTTAGGACTACATTATGATATGGGTTAGGACTACATTATGATGTGGGTTAGGACTACATTATGATATGGGTTAGGACTACATTATGATATGGGTTAGGACTACATTATGATATGGGTTAGGACTACATTATGATGTGGGTTAGGACTACATTATGATGTGGGTTAGGACTACATTATGATATGGGTTAGGACTACATTATGATATGGGTTAGGACAACATTATGATGTGTGTTAGGACTACATTATGATATGGGTTAGGACTACATTATGATGTGGGTTAGGACTACATTATGATATGGGTTAGGACTACATTATGATATGGGTTAGGACTACATTATGATATGGGTTAGGACTACATTATGATATGGGTTAGGACTACATTATGATATGGGTTAGGACTACATTATGATATGGGTTAGGACTACATTATGATATGGGTTAGGACTACATTATGATGTGGGTTAGGACTACATTATGATATGGGTTAGGACTACATTATGATATGGGTTAGGACTACATTATGATATGGGTTAGGACTACATTATGATGTGGGTTAGGACTACATTATGATGTGGGTTAGGACTACATTATGACTACAGTTAGGACTACATTAGGATACAGTTAGGACTACATTATGATGTGGGTTAGGACTACATTATGATGTGGGTTAGGACTACATTATGATATGGGTTAGGACTACATTATGATGTGGGTTAGGACTACATTATGATGTGGGTTAGGACTACATTATGATGTGGGTTAGGACTACATTATGATATGGGTTAGGACTACATTATGATATGGGTTAGGACTACATTATGATGTGTGTTAGGACTACATTATGATATGGGTTAGGACTACATTATGATATGGGTTAGGACTACATTATGATATGGGTTAGGACTACATTATGATATGGGTTAGGACTACATTATGATATGGGTTAGGACTACATTATGATGTGGGTTAGGACTACATTATGATATGGGTTAGGACTACATTATGATATGGGTTAGGACTACATTATGATATGGGTTAGGACTACATTATGATATGGGTTAGGACAACATTATGATGTGGGTTAGGACTACATTATGATATGGGTTAGGACTACATTATGATATGGGTTAGGACTACATTATGATGTGGGTTAGGACTACATTATGATATGGGTTAGGACTACATTATGATGTGGGTTAGGACTACATTATGATGTGGGTTAGGACTACATTATGATATGGGTTAGGACTACATTATGATGTGGGTTAGGACTACATTATGATGTGGGTTAGGACTACATTATGATATGGGTTAGGACTACATTATGATGTGGGTTAGGACTACATTATGATATGGGTTAGGACTACATTATGATATGGGTTAGGACTACATTATGATGTGGGTTAGGACTACATTATGATATGGGTTAGGACTACATTATGATGTGGGTTAGGACTACATTATGATATGGGTTAGGACAACATTATGATGTGGGTTAGGACTACATTATGATATGGGTTAGGACTACATTATGATATGGGTTAGGACTACATTATGATATGGGTTAGGACAACATTATGATGTGGGTTAGGACTACATTATGATGTGGGTTAGGACTACATTATGATATGGGTTAGGACTACATTATGATATGGGTTAGGACAACATTATGATGTGGGTTAGGACAACATTATGATATGGGTTAGGACTACATTATGATGTGGGTTAGGACTACATTATGATATGGGTTAGGACTACATTATGATATGGGTTAGGACTACATTATGATATGGGTTAGGACTACATTATGATATGGGTTAGGACTACATTATGATATGGGTTAGGACTACATTATGATATGGGTTAGGACTACATTATGATATGGGTTAGGACTACATTATGATGTGGGTTAGGACTACATTATGATGTGGGTTAGGACTACATTATGATATGGGTTAGGACTACATTATGATATGGGTTAGGACTACATTATGATGTGGGTTAGGACTACATTATGATGTGGGTTAGGACTACATTAGGACTACAGTTAGGACTACAGTTAGGACTACAGTTAGGACTACAGTTATGATGTGGGTTAGGACTACATTATGATGTGGGTTAGGACTACATTATGATGTGGGTTAGGACTACATTATGATGTGGGTTAGGACTACATTATGATGTGGGTTAGGACTACATTATGATGTGGGTTAGGACTACATTATGATATGGGTTAGGACTACATTATGATATGGGTTAGGACTACATTATGATATGGGTTAGGACTACATTATGATATGGGTTAGGACTACATTATGATATGGGTTAGGACTACATTATGATATGGGTTAGGACTACATTATGATATGGGTTAGGACTACATTATGATATGGGTTAGGACTACATTATGATATGGGTTAGGACTACATTATGATATGGGTTAGGACTACAGTATGATATGGGTTAGGACTACATTATGATATGGGTTAGGACTACATTATGATATGGGTTAGGACTACAGTATGATATGGGTTAGGACTACATTATGATATGGGTTAGGACTACATTATGATATGGGTTAGGACTACATTATGATATGGGTTAGGACTACATTATGATGTGGGTTAGGACTACATTATGATATGGGTTAGGACAACATTATGATGTGGGTTAGGACTACATTATCATATGGGTTAGGACTACATTATGATATGGGTTAGGACTACATTATGATATGGGTTAGGACTACATTATGATATGGGTTAGGACTACATTATGATGTGGGTTAGGACTACATTATGATATGGGTTAGGACTACATTATGATGTGGGTTAGGACTACATTATGATGTGGGTTAGGACTACATTATGATGTGGGTTAGGACTACATTATGATGTGGGTTAGGACTACATTATGATGTGGGTTAGGACTACATTATGATGTGGGTTAGGACTACATTATGATGTGGGTTAGGACTACATTATGATGTGGGTTAGGACTACATTATGATATGGGTTAGGACTACATTATGATGTGGGTTAGGACTACATTATGATATGGGTTAGGACTACATTATGATATGGGTTAGGACTACATTATGATATGGGTTAGGACTACATTATGATGTGGGTTAGGACAACATTATGATATGGGTTAGGACAACATTATGATGTGGGTTAGGACTACATTATGATATGGGTTAGGACTACATTATGATATGGGTTAGGACTACATTATGATATGGGTTAGGACAACATTATGATGTGGGTTAGGACTACATTATGATGTGGGTTAGGACTACATTATGATATGGGTTAGGACTACATTATGATATGGGTTAGGACAACATTATGATGTGGGTTAGGACAACATTATGATATGGGTTAGGACTACATTATGATGTGGGTTAGGACAACATTATGATATGGGTTAGGACTACATTATGATATGGGTTAGGACTACATTATGATATGGGTTAGGACTACATTATGATATGGGTTAGGACTACATTATGATATGGGTTAGGACTACATTATGATATGGGTTAGGACTACATTATGATATGGGTTAGGACAACATTATGATGTGGGTTAGGACTACATTATGATGTGGGTTAGGACTACATTATGATATGGGTTAGGACTACATTATGATGTGGGTTAGGACTACATTATGATGTGGGTTAGGACTACAGTTAGGACTACAGTTAGGACTACAGTTATGATACAGTTAGGACTACATTATGATGTGGGTTAGGACTACATTATGATGTGGGTTAGGACTACATTATGATGTGGGTTAGGACTACATTATGATGTGGGTTAGGACTACATTATGATGTGGGTTAGGACTACATTATGATGTGGGTTAGGACTACATTATGATATGGGTTAGGACTACATTATGATATGGGTTAGGACTACATTATGATATGGGTTAGGACTACATTATGATATGGGTTAGGACTACATTATGATATGGGTTAGGACTACATTATGATATGGGTTAGGACTACATTATGATATGGGTTAGGACTACATTATGATATGGGTTAGGACTACATTATGATGTGGGTTAGGACTACATTATGATATGGGTTAGGACTACATTATGATATGGGTTAGGACTACATTATGATATGGGTTAGGACTACATTATGATATGGGTTAGGACAACATTATGATGTGGGTTAGGACTACATTATGATATGGGTTAGGACAACATTATGATATGGGTTAGGACTACATTATGATGTGGGTTAGGACTACATTATGATATGGGTTAGGACTACATTATGATGTGGGTTAGGACTACATTATGATGTGGGTTAGGACTACATTATGATATGGGTTAGGACTACATTATGATGTGGGTTAGGACTACATTATGATGTGGGTTAGGACAACATTATGATATGGGTTAGGACTACATTATGATGTGGGTTAGGACTACATTTAAGATATGGGTTAGGACTACATTATGATATGGGTTAGGACTACATTATGATATGGGTTAGGACTACATTATGATATGGGTTAGGACTACATTATGATGTGGGTTAGGACAACATTATGATATGGGTTAGGACAACATTATGATGTGGGTTAGGACTACATTATGATATGGGTTAGGACTACATTATGATATGGGTTAGGACTACATTATGATATGGGTTAGGACAACATTATGATGTGGGTTAGGACTACATTATGATGTGGGTTAGGACAACATTATGATATGGGTTAGGACTACATTATGATGTGGGTTAGGACAACATTATGATGTGGGTTAGGACTACATTATGATATGGGTTAGGACTACATTATGATATGGGTTAGGACTACATTATGATGTGGGTTAGGACTACAGTTAGGACTACAGTTAGGACTACAGTTAGGACTACAGTTAGGACTACATTATGATGTGGGTTAGGACTACATTATGATGTGGGTTAGGACTACAGTATACTGTGTGTTAGGACTACATTATGATATGGGTTAGGACTACATTATGATGTGGGTTAGGACTACATTATGATGTGGGTTAGGACTACATTATGATATGGGTTAGGACTACATTATGATATGGGTTAGGACTACATTATGATATGGGTTAGGACTACATTATGATATGGGTTAGGACTACATTATGATATGGGTTAGGACTACATTATGATATGGGTTAGGACTACATTATGATATGGGTTAGGACTACATTATGATATGGGTTAGGACTACATTATGATATGGGTTAGGACTACATTATGATATGGGTTAGGACTACATTATGATATGGGTTAGGACTACATTATGATATGGGTTAGGACTACATTATGATATGGGTTAGGACTACATTATGATGTGGGTTAGGACTACATTATGATGTGGGTTAGGACTACAGTTAGGACTACAGTTAGGACTACAGTTAGGACTACAGTTAGGACTACAGTATACTGTGTGTTAGGACTACATTATGATATGGGTTAGGACTACATTATGATATGGGTTAGGACTATATTATGATGTGGGTTAGGACTACATTATGATGTGGGTTAGGACTACATTATGATGTGGGTTAGGACTACATTATGATATGGGTTAGGACTACAGTATGATGTGTGTTAGGACTACATTATGATATGGGTTAGGACTACAGTATACTGTGTGTTAGGACTACAGTTAGGACTACATTATGATGTGGGTTAGGACTACAATATACTGTGTGTTAGGACTACAGTTAGGACTACATTATGATGTGTGTTAGGACTACAGTTAGGACTACATTATGATGTGGGTTAGGACTACATTATGATATGGGTTAGGACTACATTATGATATGGGTTAGGACTACAGTATACTGTGTGTTAGGACTACATTATGATATGGGTTAGGACTACAGTTATGTGTGTTAGGACTACAGTTAGGACTACATTATGATGTGGGTTAGGACTACAATATATGTGTGTTAGGACTACATTATTATTAATATTATATTATACAGTTAGGACTACATTATGATGTGGGTTAGGACTACAGTTAGGACTACATTATGATATGGGTTAGGACTACATTATGATATGGGTTAGGACTACATTATGATATGGGTTAGGACTACATTATGATATGGGTTAGGACTACATTATGATATGGGTTAGGACTACATTATGATATGGGTTAGGACTACATTATGATATGGGTTAGGACTACATTATGATATGGGTTAGGACTACATTATGATATGGGTTAGGACTACATTATGATATGGGTTAGGACTACATTATGATATGGGTTAGAACAACATTATGATGTGTGTTAGGACTACATTATGATATGGGTTAGGACTACAGTATGATGTGGGTTAGGACTACATTATGATATGGGTTAGGACTACATTATGATATGGGTTAGGACTACATTATGATATGGGTTAGGACTACATTATGATATGGGTTAGGACTACATTATGATGTGGGTTAGGACTACATTATGATATGGGTTAGGACTACATTATGATATGGGTTAGGACTACATTATGATATGGGTTAGGACTACATTATGATGTGGGTTAGGACTACATTATGATATGGGTTAGGACTACAGTTACTGTGTGTTAGGACTACATTATGATGTGGGTTAGGACTACAGTATACTGTGTGTTAGGACTACATTATGATGTGGGTTAGGACTACATTATGATATGGGTTAGGACTACAGTATACTGTGTGTTAGGACTACATTATGATGTGGGTTAGGACTACATTATGATGTGGGTTAGGACTACATTATGATGTGGGTTAGGACTACATTATGATGTGGGTTAGGACTACATTATGATGTGGGTTAGGACTACAGTATACTGTGTGTTAGGACTACATTATGATATGGGTTAGGACTACAGTATACTGTGTGTTAGGACTACATTATGATATGGGTTAGGACTACATTATGATGTGTGTTAGGACTACATTATGATGTGGGTTAGGACTACATTATGATATGGGTTAGGACTACATTATGATATGGGTTAGGACTACATTATGATATGGGTTAGGACTACATTATGATATGGGTTAGGACTACATTATGATATGGGTTAGGACTACATTATGATATGGGTTAGGACTACATTATGATATGGGTTAGGACAACATTATGATGTGGGTTAGGACTACATTATGATATGGGTTAGGACTACAGTATGATGTGGGTTAGGACTACATTATGATATGGGTTAGGACTACATTATGATATGGGTTAGGACTACATTATGATATGGGTTAGGACTACATTATGATATGGGTTAGGACTACATTATGATATGGGTTAGGACTACATTATTATATGGGTTAGGACTACATTATGATATGGGTTAGGACTACATTATGATATGGGTTAGGACTACATTATGATATGGGTTAGGACTACATTATGATATGGGTTAGGACTACATTATGATGTGGGTTAGGACTACATTATGATATGGGTTAGGACTACAGTATACTGTGTGTTAGGACTACATTATGATGTGGGTTAGGACTACATTATGATATGGGTTAGGACTACATTATGATATGGGTTAGGACTACATTATGATATGGGTTAGGACTACATTATGATGTGGGTTAGGACTACATTATGATATGGGTTAGGACTACAGTATACTGTGTGTTAGGACTACATTATGATGTGGGTTAGGACAACATTATGATGTGGGTTAGGACTACATTATGATATGGGTTAGGACTACAGTATACTGTGTGTTAGGACTACATTATGATGTGGGTTAGGACTACATTATGATGTGGGTTAGGACTACATTATGATATGGGTTAGGACTACATTATGATGTGGGTTAGGACTACATTATGATGTGGGTTAGGACTACATTATGATATGGGTTAGGACTACATTATGATATGGGTTAGGACTACATTATGATATGGGTTAGGACAACATTATGATGTGGGTTAGGACTACATTATGATATGGGTTAGGACAACATTATGATGTGGGTTAGGACTACATTATGATATGGGTTAGGACTACATTATGATATGGGTTATTATGATATGGGTTAGGACTACATTATGATATGGGTTAGGACAACATTATGATGTGGGTTAGGACTACATTATGATATGGGTTAGGACTACATTATGATATGGGTTAGGACTACATTATGATATGGGTTAGGACAACATTATGATGTGGGTTAGGACAACATTATGATGTGGGTTAGGACTACATTATGATATGGGTTAGGACTACATTATGATGTGGGTTAGGACTACATTATGATATGGGTTAGGACTACATTATGATATGGGTTAGGACTACATTATGATATGGGTTAGGACTACATTATGATATGGGTTAGGACAACATTATGATATGGGTTAGGACAACATTATGATATGGGTTAGGACTACATTATGATATGGGTTAGGACTACATTATGATATGGGTTAGGACAACATTATGATATGGGTTAGGACTACATTATGATATGGGTTAGGACTACATTATGATATGGGTTAGGACTACATTATGATATGGGTTAGGACTACATTATGATATGGGTTAGGACTACATTATGATATGGGTTAGGACTACATTATGATATGGGTTAGGACAACATTATGATATGGGTTAGGACTACATTATGATATGGGTTAGGACTACATTATGATATGGGTTAGGACTACATTATGATATGGGTTAGGACTACATTATGATATGGGTTAGGACTACATTATGATATGGGTTAGGACTACATTATGATATGGGTTAGGACAACATTATGATATGGGTTAGGACAACATTATGATATGGGTTAGGACTACATTATGATATGGGTTAGGACTACATTATGATATGGGTTAGGACTACATTATGATATGGGTTAGGACTACATTATGATATGGGTTAGGACTACATTATGATATGGGTTAGGACTACATTATGATATGGGTTAGGACTACATTATGATATGGGTTAGGACAACATTATGATGTGGGTTAGGACTACATTATGATATGGGTTAGGACTACATTATGATATGGGTTAGGACTACATTATGATGTGGGTTAGGACTACATTATGATATGGGTTAGGACTACATTATGATATGGGTTAGGACTACATTATGATATGGGTTAGGACTACATTATGATGTGGGTTAGGACTACATTATGATATGGGTTAGGACTACATTATGATATGGGTTAGGACTACATTATGATATGGGTTAGGACTACATTATGATATGGGTTAGGACTACATTATGATATGGGTTAGGACTACATTATGATATGGGTTAGGACTACATTATGATATGGGTTAGGACTACATTATGATATGGGTTAGGACAACATTATGATATGGGTTAGGACTACATTATGATATGGGTTAGGACTACATTATGATATGGGTTAGGACTACATTATGATATGGGTTAGGACTACATTATGATATGGGTTAGGACTACATTATGATATGGGTTAGGACTACATTATGATATGGGTTAGGACTACATTATGATATGGGTTAGGACTACATTATGATATGGGTTAGGACTACATTATGATATGGGTTAGGACTACATTATGATATGGGTTAGGACTACATTATGATGTGGGTTAGGACTACATTATGATATGGGTTAGGACTACAGTTAGGACTACAGTTAGGACTACAGTTAGGACTACATTATGACTACAGTTAGGACTACAGTATACTGTGGTTAGGACTACATTATGATATGGGTTAGGACTACATTATGATATGGGTTAGGACTACATTATGATATGGGTTAGGACTACATTATGATGTGGGTTAGGACTACATTATGATGTGGGTTAGGACTACATTATGATATGGGTTAGGACAACATTATGATGTGTGTTAGGACTACATTATGATATGGGTTAGGACTACAGTTACTGTGTGTTAGGACTACAGTTAGGACTACATTATGATGTGGGTTAGGACTACAATTACTGTGTGTTAGGATATGGGTTAGGACTACATTATGATATGGGTTTACAGTTAGGACTACATTATGATATGGGTTAGGACTACATTATGATATGGGTTAGGACTACATTATGATATGGGTTAGGACTACATTATGATGTGTTAGGACTACATTATGATATGGGTTAGAATACATTATGATATGGGTTAGGACTACATTATGATATGGGTTAGGACTACATTATGATATGGGTTAGGACTACATTATGATATGGGTTAGGACTACATTATGATATGGGTTAGGACTACATTATGATGTGGGTTAGGACTACATTATGATATGGGTTAGGACTACATTATGATATGGGTTAGGACTACATTATGATATGGGTTAGGACTACATTATGATATGGGTTAGGACTACATTATGATATGGGTTAGGACTACATTATGATATGGGTTAGGACTACATTATGATATGGGTTAGGACTACATTATGATATGGGTTAGGACTACATTATGATATGGGTTAGGACTACATTATGATATGGGTTAGGACTACATTATGATATGGGTTAGGACAACATTATGATATGGGTTAGGACAACATTATGATATGGGTTAGGACTACATTATGATATGGGTTAGGACTACATTATGATATGGGTTAGGACTACATTATGATATGGGTTAGGACTACATTATGATATGGGTTAGGACTACATTATGATATGGGTTAGGACTACATTATGATATGGGTTGACTACATTATGATATGGGTTAGGACTACATTATGATATGGGTTAGGACTACATTATGATATGGGTTAGGACTACATTATGATATGGGTTAGGACTACATTATGATATGGGTTAGGACTACATTATGATATGGGTTAGGACTACATTATACTGTGGTTAGGACTACATTATGATATGGGTTAGGACTACATTATATATGTGTTAGGACTACATTATGATATGGGTTAGGACTACATTATGATATGAGTTAGGACTACAGTATGATGTGGGTTAGGACTACATTATGATATGGGTTAGGACTACATTATGATGTGGGTTAGGACTACATTATGATATGGGTTAGGACTACATTATGACTGTGGGTTAGGACTACATTATGATGTGGGTTTACTGTGTGACTACATTATGATATGGGTTAGGACTACAGTATGACTGTGGTTAGGACTACATTATGATATGGGTTAGGACTACATTATGATGTGGGTTAGGACTACATTATGATGTGGGTTAGGACTACATTATGATGTGGGTTAGGACTACATTATGATATGGGTTAGGACTACATTATGATATGGGTTAGGACTACATTATGATATGGGTTAGGACTACATTATGATGTGGGTTAGGACTACATTATGATATGGGTTAGGACTACATTATGATATGGGTTAGGACTACAGTATACTGTGTGTTAGGACTACATTATGATGTGGGTTAGGACTACATTATGATGTGGGTTAGGACTACATTATGATATGGGTTAGGACTACATTATGATATGGGTTAGGACTACATTATGATATGGGTTAGGACTACATTATGATGTGGGTTAGGACTACATTATGATATGGGTTAGGACTACATTATGATATGGGTTAGGACTACAGTATGATGTGGTTAGGACTACATTATGATATGGGTTAGGACTACATTATGATATGGGTTAGGACTACTATGTGTTAGGACTACATTATGATATGGGTTAGGACTACATTATGATATGGGTTAGGACTACATTATATGTGGGTTAGGACTACATTATGATATGGGTTAGGACTACATTATGATGGGTTAGGACTACATTATGATATGGGTTAGGACTACATTATGATATGGGTTAGGACTACATTATGATGTGGTTAGGACTACATTATGATATACATTATGTTAGTTAGGACTACAGTATGATATGGGTTAGGACTACATTATGATATGGGTTAGGACTACATTATGATATGGGTTAGGACTACATTATGATATGGGTTAGGACTACATTATGATATGGGTTAGGACTACATTATGATATGGGTTAGGACTACATTATGATATGGGTTAGGACTACATTATGATATGGGTTAGGACTACATTATGATATGGGTTAGGACTACATTATGATATGGGTTGACTACATTATGATATGGGTTAGGACTACATTATGATATGGGTTAGGACTACATTATGATATGGGTTAGGACTACATTATGATGTGTTAGGACTACATTATGATATGGGTTAGGACTACATTATGATATGGGTTAGGACTACATTATGATATGGGTTAGGACTACATTATGATATGGGTTAGGACTACATTATGATATGGGTTAGGACTACATTATGATATGGGTTAGGACTACATTATGATATGGGTTAGGACTACATTATGATATGGGTTAGGACTACATTATGATATGGGTTAGGACTACATTATGATGTGGGTTAGGACTACATTATGATATGGGTTAGGACTACATTATGATATGGGTTAGGACTACATTATGATATGGGTTAGGACTACATTATGATATGGGTTAGGACTACATTATGATATGGGTTAGGACTACATTATGATATGGGTTAGGACTACATTATGATATGGGTTAGGACTACATTATGATATGGGTTAGGACTACATTATGATGTGGGTTAGGACTACATTATGATATGGGTTAGGACTACATTATGATATGGGTTAGGACTACATTATGATATGGGTTAGGACTACATTATGATATGGGTTAGGACTACATTATGATATGGGTTAGGACTACATTATGATATGGGTTAGGACTACATTATGATGTGGGTTAGGACTACATTATGATATGGGTTAGGACTACATTATGATATGGGTTAGGACTACATTATGATATGGGTTAGGACTACATTATGATATGGGTTAGGACTACATTATGATATGGGTTAGGACTACATTATGATGTGGGGACTACATTATGATATGGGTTAGGACTACATTATGATATGGGTTAGGACTACATTATGATATGGGTTAGGACTACATGGGTTAGGACAACATTATGATATGGGTTAGGACTACATTATGATATGGGTTAGGACTACATTATGATATGGGTTAGGACTACATTATGATGTGGGTTAGGACAACATTATGATATGGGTTAGGACTACATTATGATATGGGTTAGGACTACATTATGATATGGGTTAGGACTACATTATGATATGGGTTAGGACTACATTATGATATGGGTTAGGACTACATTATGATACATTATGATATGGGTTAGGACTACATTATGATATGGGTTAGGACTACATTATGATATGGGTTAGGACTACATTATGATATGGGTTAGGACTACATTATGATATGGGTTAGGACTACATTATGATATGGGTTAGGACTACATTATGATATGGGTTAGGACTACATTATGATGTGTTAGGACTACATTATGATATGGGTTAGGACTACATTATGATATGGGTTAGGACTACATTATGATATGGGTTAGGACTACATTATGATATGGGTTAGGACTACATTATGATATGGGTTAGGACTACATTATGATATGGGTTAGGACTACATTATGATATGGGTTAGGACTACATTATGATATGGGTTAGGACTACATTATGATATGGGTTAGGACTACATTATGATATGGGTTAGGACTACATTATGATATGGGTTAGGACTACATTATGATATGGGTTAGGACTACATTATGATATGGGTTAGGACTACATTATGATATGGGTTAGGACTACATTATGATATGGGTTAGGACTACATTATGATATGGGTTAGGACAACATTATGATATGGGTTAGGACTACATTATGATATGGGTTAGGACTACATTATGATATGGGTTAGGACTACATTATGATATGGGTTAGGACTACATTATGATATGGGTTAGGACTACATTATGATATGGGTTAGGACTACATTATGATATGGGTTAGGACTACATTATGATATGGGTTAGGACTACATTATGATATGGGTTAGGACTACATTATGATATGGGTTAGGACTACATTATGATATGGGTTAGGACTACATTATGATATGGGTTAGGACTACATTATGATATGGGTTAGGACTACATTATGATATGGGTTAGGACTACATTATGATGTGGGTTAGGACTACATTATGATATGGGTTAGGACAACATTATGATGTGGGTTAGGACTACATTATGATATGGGTTAGGACTACATTATGATATGGGTTAGGACTACATTATGATATGGGTTAGGACTACATTATGATATGGGTTAGGACTACATTATGATATGGGTTAGGACTACATTATGATATGGGTTAGGACTACATTATGATATGGGTTAGGACAACATTATGATATGGGTTAGGACTACATTATGATATGGGTTAGGACTACATTATGATATGGGTTAGGACTACATTATGATGTGGGTTAGGACTACATTATGATATGGGTTAGGACAACATTATGATATGGGTTAGGACTACATTATGATATGGGTTAGGACTACATTATGATATGGGTTAGGACAACATTATGATATGGGTTAGGACTACATTATGATATGGGTTAGGACTACATTATGATATGGGTTAGGACTACATTATGATATGGGTTAGGACAACATTATGATATGGGTTAGGACTACATTATGATATGGGTTAGGACTACATTATGATATGGGTTAGGACTACATTATGATATGGGTTAGGACTACATTATGATATGGGTTAGGACAACATTATGATATGGGTTAGGACTACATTATGATATGGGTTAGGACTACATTATGATATGGGTTAGGACTACATTATGATATGGGTTAGGACAACATTATGATATGGGTTAGGACTACATTATGATATGGGTTAGGACTACATTATGATATGGGTTAGGACTACATTATGATATGGGTTAGGACTACATTATGATATGGGTTAGGACTACATTATGATATGGGTTAGGACTACATTATGATATGGGTTAGGACTACATTATGATATGGGTTAGGACTACATTATGATATGGGTTAGGACTACATTATGATATGGGTTAGGACTACATTATGATATGGGTTAGGACTACATTATGATATGGGTTAGGACTACATTATGATATGGGTTAGGACTACATTATGATATGGGTTAGGACTACATTATGATATGGGTTAGGACAACATTATGATATGGGTTAGGACTACATTATGATATGGGTTAGGACTACATTATGATATGGGTTAGGACTACATTATGATATGGGTTAGGACTACATTATGATATGGGTTAGGACAACATTATGATATGGGTTAGGACTACATTATGATATGGGTTAGGACTACATTATGATATGGGTTAGGACAACATTATGATATGGGTTAGGACTACATTATGATATGGGTTAGGACTACATTATGATATGGGTTAGGACTACATTATGATATGGGTTAGGACAACATTATGATATGGGTTAGGACTACATTATGATATGGGTTAGGACTACATTATGATATGGGTTAGGACTACATTATGATATGGGTTAGGACTACATTATGATATGGGTTAGGACTACATTATGATATGGGTTAGGACTACATTATGATATGGGTTAGGACTACATTATGATATGGGTTAGGACTACATTATGATATGGGTTAGGACTACATTATGATATGGGTTAGGACAACATTATGATATGGGTTAGGACTACATTATGATATGGGTTAGGACTACATTATGATATGGGTTAGGACTACATTATGATATGGGTTAGGACTACATTATGGGTTAGGACAACATTATGATATGGGTTAGGACTACATTATGATATGGGTTAGGACTACATTATGATATGGGTTAGGACTACATTATGATATGGGTTAGGACTACATTATGATATGGGTTAGGACAACATTATGATGTGGGTTAGGACTACATTATGATATGGGTTAGGACTACATTATGATATGGGTTAGGACTACATTATGATATGGGTTAGGACTACATTATGATATGGGTTAGGACTACATTATGATATGGGTTAGGACTACATTATGATATGGGTTAGGACTACATTATGATATGGGTTAGGACTACATTATGATATGGGTTAGGACTACATTATGATATGGGTTAGGACTACATTATGATATGGGTTAGGACTACATTATGATATGGGTTAGGACTACATTATGATATGGGTTAGGACAACATTATGATATGGGTTAGGACTACATTATGATATGGGTTAGGACAACATATGATATGGGTTAGGACTACATTATGATATGGGTTAGGACTACATTATGATATGGGTTAGGACTACATTATGATATGGGTTAGGACTACATTATGATATGGGTTAGGACTACATTATGATATGGGTTAGGACTACATTATGATATGGGTTAGGACTACATTATGATATGGGTTAGGACTACATTATGATATGGGTTAGGACTACATTATGATATGGGTTAGGACTACATTATGATATGGGTTAGGACTACATTATGATATGGGTTAGGACTACATTATGATATGGGTTAGGACTACATTATGATATGGGTTAGGACTACATTATGATATGGGTTAGGACTACATTATGATATGGGTTAGGACTACATTATGATATGGGTTAGGACTACATTATGATATGGGTTAGGACTACATTATGATATGGGTTAGGACTACATTATGATATGGGTTAGGACTACATTATGATATGGGTTAGGACTACATTATGATATGGGTTAGGACTACATTATGATATGGGTTAGGACAACATTATGATATGGGTTAGGACTACATTATGATATGGGTTAGGACAACATTATGATATGGGTTAGGACTACATTATGATATGGGTTAGGACAACATTATGATATGGGTTAGGACTACATTATGATATGGGTTAGGACTACATTATGATATGGGTTAGGACTACATTATGATATGGGTTAGGACTACATTATGATATGGGTTAGGACTACATTATGATATGGGTTAGGACTACATTATGATATGGGTTAGGACTACATTATGATATGGGTTAGGACTACATTATGATATGGGTTAGGACTACATTATGATATGGGTTAGGACAACATTATGATATGGGTTAGGACTACATTATGATATGGGTTAGGACTACATTATGATATGGGTTAGGACTACATTATGATATGGGTTAGGACTACATTATGATATGGGTTAGGACTACATTATGATATGGGTTAGGACTACATTATGATATGGGTTAGGACTACATTATGATATGGGTTAGGACAACATTATGATATGGGTTAGGACTACATTATGATATGGGTTAGGACTACATTATGATATGGGTTAGGACTACATTATGATATGGGTTAGGACTACATTATGATGTGGGTTAGGACTACATTATGATATGGGTTAGGACAACATTATGATATGGGTTAGGACAACATTATGATATGGGTTAGGACTACATTATGATATGGGTTAGGACTACATTATGATATGGGTTAGGACTACATTATGATATGGGTTAGGACTACATTATGATATGGGTTAGGACTACATTATGATATGGGTTAGGACTACATTATGATATGGGTTAGGACTACATTATGATATGGGTTAGGACTACATTATGATATGGGTTAGGACTACATTATGATATGGGTTAGGACTACATTATGATATGGGTTAGGACTACATTATGATATGGGTTAGGACTACATTATGATATGGGTTAGGACAACATTATGATATGGGTTAGGACTACATTATGATATGGGTTAGGACTACATTATGATATGGGTTAGGACTACATTATGATATGGGTTAGGACAACATTATGATATGGGTTAGGACTACATTATGATATGGGTTAGGACTACATTATGATATGGGTTAGGACAACATTATGATATGGGTTAGGACTACATTATGATATGGGTTAGGACTACATTATGATATGGGTTAGGACTACATTATGATATGGGTTAGGACTACATTATGATATGGGTTAGGACTACATTATGATATGGGTTAGGACAACATTATGATATGGGTTAGGACTACATTATGATATGGGTTAGGACTACATTATGATATGGGTTAGGACTACATTATGATATGGGTTAGGACTACATTATGATATGGGTTAGGACTACATTATGATATGGGTTAGGACTACATTATGATATGGGTTAGGACTACATTATGATATGGGTTAGGACAACATTATGATATGGGTTAGGACTACATTATGATATGGGTTAGGACTACATTATGATATGGGTTAGGACTACATTATGATATGGGTTAGGACTACATTATGATATGGGTTAGGACTACATTATGATATGGGTTAGGACTACATTATGATATGGGTTAGGACTACATTATGATATGGGTTAGGACTACATTATGATATGGGTTAGGACTACATTATGATATGGGTTAGGACAACATTATGATATGGGTTAGGACTACATTATGATATGGGTTAGGACAACATTATGATATGGGTTAGGACTACATTATGATATGGGTTAGGACTACATTATGATATGGGTTAGGACTACATTATGATATGGGTTAGGACTACATTATGATATGGGTTAGGACAACATTATGATATGGGTTAGGACTACATTATGATATGGGTTAGGACTACATTATGATATGGGTTAGGACTACATTATGATATGGGTTAGGACTACATTATGATATGGGTTAGGACTACATTATGATATGGGTTAGGACTACATTATGATATGGGTTAGGACAACATTATGATATGGGTTAGGACAACATTATGATATGGGTTAGGACTACATTATGATATGGGTTAGGACTACATTATGATATGGGTTAGGACTACATTATGATGTGGGTTAGGACTACATTATGATATGGGTTAGGACAACATTATGATATGGGTTAGGACTACATTATGATATGGGTTAGGACTACATTATGATGTGGGTTAGGACTACATTATGATGTGGGTTAGGACTACATTATGATATGGGTTAGGACTACATTATGATATGGGTTAGGACTACATTATGATATGGGTTAGGACTACATTATGATATGGGTTAGGACTACATTATGATATGGGTTAGGACTACATTATGATATGGGTTAGGACTACATTATGATATGGGTTAGGACTACATTATGATGTGGGTTAGGACTACATTATGATATGGGTTAGGACTACATTATGATATGGGTTAGGACAACATTATGATATGGGTTAGGACTACATTATGATATGGGTTAGGACTACATTATGATATGGGTTAGGACTACATTATGATATGGGTTAGGACTACATTATGATATGGGTTAGGACTACATTATGATATGGGTTAGGACAACATTATGATATGGGTTAGGACTACATTATGATATGGGTTAGGACTACATTATGATATGGGTTAGGACTACATTATGATATGGGTTAGGACTACATTATGATATGGGTTAGGACTACATTATGATATGGGTTAGGACTACATTATGATATGGGTTAGGACTACATTATATGATATGGGTTAGGACTACATTATGATATGGGTTAGGACAACATTATGATATGGGTTAGGACTACATTATGATATGGGTTAGGACTACATTATGATATGGGTTAGGACTACATTATGATATGGGTTAAGACTACATTATGATATGGGTTAGGACTACATTATGATATGGGTTAGGACTACATTATGATATGGGTTAGGACGACAGTATGATATGGGTTAGGGCTACATTATGATATGGGTTAGGACTACATTATGATATGGGTTAGGACTACATTATGATAAGGGTTAGGACAACATTATGATATGGGTTAGGACTACATTATGATATGGGTTAGGACTACATTATGATATGGGTTAGGATTACATTATGATATGGGTTAGGACTACATTATGATATGAGTTAGGACTACAGTATACTGTGTGTTAGGACTACATTATGATATGGGTTAGGACTACATTATGATATGGGTTAGGACTACATTATGATATGGGTTAGGACAACATTATGATATGGGTTAGGACTACATTATGATATGGGTTAGGACTACATTATGATATGGGTTAGGACTACATTATGATGTGGGTTAGGACTACATTATGATATGGGTTAGGACAACATTATGATGTGGGTTAGGACTACATTATCATATGGGTTAGGACTACATTATGATATGGGTTAGGACAACATTATGATATGGGTTAGGACTACATTATGATATGGGTTAGGACTACATTATGATATGGGTTAGGACAACAGTATGATATGGGTTAGGACAACATTATGATATGGGTTAGGACTACATTATGATATGGGTTAGGACTACATTATGATATGGGTTAGGACTACATTATGATATGGGTTAGGACTACATTATGATATGGGTTAGGACAACATTATGATATGGGTTAGGACTACATTATGATATGGGTTAGGACTACATTATGATATGGGTTAGGACAACAGTATGATATGGGTTAGGACAACATTATGATATGGGTTAGGACTACATTATGATATGGGTTAGGACTACATTATGATATGGGTTAGGACTACATTATGATATGGGTTAGGACTACATTATGATATGGGTTAGGACAACATTATGATATGGGTTAGGACTACATTATGATATGGGTTAGGACTACATTATGATATGGGTTAGGACTACATTATGATATGGGTTAGGACTACATTATGATATGGGTTAGGACTATATTATGATATGGGTTAGGACTACATTATGATGTGGGTTAGGACTACATTATGATATGGGTTAGGACTACATTATGATATGGGTTAGGACTACATTATGATATGGGTTAGGACAACATTATGATATGGGTTAGGACTACATTATGATATGGGTTAGGACTACATTATGATATGGGTTAGGACTACATTATGATATGGGTTAGGACTACATTATGATATGGGTTAGGACAACATTATGATATGGGTTAGGACTACATTATGATGTGGGATAGGACTACATTATGATATGGGTTAGGACAACATTATGATGTGGGTTAGGACAACATTATGATATGGGTTAGGACTACATTATGATATGGGTTAGGACTACATTATGATATGGGTTAGGACTACATTATGATATGGATTAGGACAACATTATGATATGGGTTAGGACTACAGTATGATATGGGTTAGGACAACATTATGATATGGGTTAGGACTACATTATGATATGGGTTAGGACTACATTATGATATGGGTTAGGACTACATTATGATATGGGTTAGGACAACATTATGATATGGGTTAGGACTACATTATGATATGGGTTAGGACTACATTATGATATGGGTTAGGACTACATTATGATATGGGTTAGGACAACATTATGATATGGGTTAGGACAACATTATGATATGGGTTAGGACTACATTATGATATGGGTTAGGACTACATTATGATATGGGTTAGGACTACATTATGATATGGGTTAGGACAACATTATGATATGGGTTAGGACTACATTATGATATGGGTTAGGACTACATTATGATATGGGTTAGGACTACATTATGATATGGGTTAGGACTACATTATGATATGGGTTAGGACAACATTATGATGTGGGTTAGGACTACATTATGATATGGGTTAGGACAACATTATGATATGGGTTAGGACTACATTATGATATGGGTTAGGACTACATTATGATATGGGTTAGGACTACATTATGATATGGGTTAGGACTACATTATGATATGGGTTAGGACTACATTATGATATGGGTTAGGACTACATTATGATATGGGTTAGGACTACATTATGATATGGGTTAGGACTACATTATGATATGGGTTAGGACAACATTATGATATGGGTTAGGACTACATTATGATATGGGTTAGGACTACATTATGATATGGGTTAGGACAACATTATGATATGGGTTAGGACATTATGATATGGGTTAGGACAACATTATGATATGGGTTAGGACTACATTATGATATGGGTTAGGACTACATTATGATATGGGTTAGGACTACATTATGATATGGGTTAGGACTACATTATGATATGGGTTAGGACTACATTATGATATGGGTTAGGACTACATTATGATATGGGTTAGGACTACATTATGATATGGGTTAGGACTACATTATGATATGGGTTAGGACAACATTATGATATGGGTTAGGACTACATTATGATATGGGTTAGGACTACATTATGATATGGGTTAGGACTACATTATGATATGGGTTAGGACTACATTATGATATGGGTTAGGACAACATTATGATATGGGTTAGGACTACATTATGATATGGGTTAGGACTACATTATGATATGGGTTAGGACTACATTATGATATGGGTTAGGACTACATTATGATATGGGTTAGGACTACATTATGATATGGGTTAGGACTACATTATGATATGGGTTAGGACTACATTATGATATGGGTTAGGACTACATTATGATATGGGTTAGGACTACATTATGATATGGGTTAGGACTACATTATGATATGGGTTAGGACTACATTATGATATGGGTTAGGACTACATTATGATATGGGTTAGGACTACATTATGATATGGGTTAGGACTACATTATGATATGGGTTAGGACAACATTATGATATGGGTTAGGACTACATTATGATATGGGTTAGGACTACATTATGATATGGGTTAGGACTACATTATGATATGGGTTAGGACAACATTATGATATGGGTTAGGACTACATTATGATATGGGTTAGGACAACATTATGATGTGGGTTAGGACTACATTATGATATGGGTTAGGACAACATTATGATATGGGTTAGGACTACATTATGATATGGGTTAGGACTACATTATGATATGGGTTAGGACTACATTATGATATGGGTTAGGACTACATTATGATATGGGTTAGGACTACATTATGATATGGGTTAGGACTACATTATGATATGGGTTAGGACTACATTATGATATGGGTTAGGACAACATTATGATATGGGTTAGGACTACATTATGATATGGGTTAGGACAACATTATGATATGGGTTAGGACTACATTATGATATGGGTTAGGACAACATTATGATATGGGTTAGGACTACATTATGATATGGGTTAGGACTACATTATGATATGGGTTAGGACAACATTATGATATGGGTTAGGACTACATTATGATATGGGTTAGGACTACATTATGATATGGGTTAGGACAACATTATGATATGGGTTAGGACTACATTATGATATGGGTTAGGACAACATTATGATATGGGTTAGGACTACATTATGATATGGGTTAGGACAACATTATGATATGGGTTAGGACTACATTATGATATGGGTTAGGACTACATTATGATATGGGTTAGGACTACATTATGATATGGGTTAGGACTACATTATGATATGGGTTAGGACTACATTATGATATGGGTTAGGACTACATTATGATATGGGTTAGGACTACATTATGATATGGCTTAGGACTACATTATGATATGGGTTAGGACAACATTATGATATGGGTTAGGACTACATTATGATATGGGTTAGGACTACATTATTATGATATATGGTTGGGGACAACATTATGATATGGGTTAGGACAACATTATGATATGGGTTAGGACAACATTATGATATGGGTTAGGACTACATTATGATATGGGTTAGGACTACATTATGATATGGGTTAGGACTACATTATGATATGGGTTAGGACTACATTATGATATGGGTTAGGACTACATTATGATATGGGTTAGGACTACATTATGATATGGGTTAGGACTACATTATGATATGGGTTAGGACTACATTATGATATGGGTTAGGACTACATTATGATATGGGTTAGGACTACATTATGATATGGGTTAGGACTACATTATGATATGGGTTAGGACTACATTATGATATGGGTTAGGACTACATTATGATATGGGTTAGGACTACATTATGATATGGGTTAGGACTACATTATGATATGGGTTAGGACTACATTATGATATGGGTTAGGACTACATTATGATATGGGTTAGGACTACATTATGATATGGGTTAGGACTACATTATGATATGGGTTAGGACTACATTATGATATGGGTTAGGACTACATTATGATATGGGTTAGGACTACATTATGATATGGGTTAGGACTACATTATGATATGGGTTAGGACTACATTATGATATGGGTTAGGACTACATTATGATATGGGTTAGGACAACATTATGATATGGGTTAGGACTACATTATGATATGGGTTAGGACAACATTATGATATGGGTTAGGACTACATTATGATATGGGTTAGGACTACATTATGATATGGGTTAGGACAACATTATGATATGGGTTAGGACTACATTATGATATGGGTTAGGACTACATTATGATATGGGTTAGGACTACATTATGATATGGGTTAGGACAACATTATGATATGGGTTAGGACTACATTATGATATGGGTTAGGACTACATTATGATATGGGTTAGGACAACATTATGATATGGGTTAGGACTACATTATGATATGGGTTAGGACAACATTATGATATGGGTTAGGACTACATTATGATATGGGTTAGGACTACATTATGATATGGGTTAGGACAACATTATGATATGGGTTAGGACTACATTATGATATGGGTTAGGACTACATTATGATATGGGTTAGGACTACATTATGATATGGGTTAGGACTACATTATGATATGGGTTAGGACTACATTATGATATGGGTTAGGACTACATTATGATATGGGTTAGGACTACATTATGATGTGGGTTAGGACTACATTATGATATGGGTTAGGACAACATTATGATATGGGTTAGGACTACATTATGATATGGGTTAGGACTACATTATGATATGGGTTAGGACTACATTATGATATGGGTTAGGACTACATTATGATATGGGTTAGGACTACATTATGATATGGGTTAGGACAACATTATGATGTGGGTTAGGACTACATTATGATATGGGTTAGGACTACATTATGATATGGGTTAGGACTACATTATGATATGGGTTAGGACTACATTATGATGTGGGTTAGGACTACATTATGATATGGGTTAGGACTACATTATGATATGGGTTAGGACTACATTATGATATGGGTTAGGACTACATTATGATATGGGTTAGGACTACATTATGATATGGGTTAGGACTACATTATGATATGGGTTAGGACTACATTATGATATGGGTTAGGACTACATTATGATATGGGTTAGGACTACATTATGATATGGGTTAGGACAACATTATGATATGGGTTAGGACTACATTATGATATGGGTTAGGACTACATTATGATATGGGTTAGGACTACATTATGATATGGGTTAGGACTACATTATGATATGGGTTAGGACTACATTATGATATGGGTTAGGACTACATTATGATATGGGTTAGGACAACATTATGATATGGGTTAGGACTACATTATGATATGGGTTAGGACTACATTATGATATGGGTTAGGACTACATTATGATATGGGTTAGGACTACATTATGATATGGGTTAGGACAACATTATGATATGGGTTAGGACTACATTATGATATGGGTTAGGACTACATTATGATATGGGTTAGGACTACATTATGATATGGGTTAGGACTACATTATGATATGGGTTAGGACTACATTATGATATGGGTTAGGACTACATTATGATATGGGTTAAGACTACATTATGATATGGGTTAGGACTACATTATGATATGGGTTAGGACTACATTATGATATGGGTTAGGACTACATTATGATATGGGTTAGGACTACATTATGATATGGGTTAGGACTACATTATGATATGGGTTAGGACTACATTATGATATGGGTTAGGACTACATTATGATATGGGTTAGGACTACATTATGATATGGGTTAGGACTACATTATGATATGGGTTAGGACAACATTATGATATGGGTTAGGACAACATTATGATATGGGTTAGGACAACATTATGATATGGGTTAGGACTACATTATGATATGGGTTAGGACAACATTATGATATGGGTTAGGACTACATTATGATATGGGTTAGGACTACATTATGATATGGGTTAGGACTACATTATGATATGGGTTAGGACTACATTATGATATGGGTTAGGACAACATTATGATATGGGTTAGGACTACATTATGATATGGGTTAGGACAACATTATGATATGGGTTAGGACTACATTATGATATGGGTTAGGACTACATTATGATATGGGTTAGGACAACATTATGATATGGGTTAGGACTACACATTATGATATGGGTTAGGACTACATTATGATATGGGTTAGGACTACATTATGATATGGGTTAGGACTACATTATGATATGGGTTAGGACTACATTATGATATGGGTTAGGACTACATTATGATATGGGTTAGGACTACATTATGATATGGGTTAGGACTACATTATGATGTGGGTTAGGACAACATTATGATGTGGGTTAGGACAACATTATGATGTGGGTTAGGACTACATTATGATGTGGGTTAGGACTACATTATGATATGGGTTAGGACTACATTATGATGTGGGTTAGGACTACATTATGATATGGGTTAGGACAACATTATGATGTGGGTTAGGACAACATTATGATGTGGGTTAGGACTACATTATGATGTGGGTTAGGACTACATTATGATGTGGGTTAGGACTACATTATGATGTCGGTTAGGACTACATCATGATGTGGGTTAGGACTACATTATGATGTGGGTTAGGACTACATTATGATGTGGGTTAGGACTACATTATGATATGGGTTAGGACTACATTATGATATGGGTTAGGACTACATTATGATGTGGGTTAGGACTACATTATGATATGGGTTAGGACTACATTATGATATGGGTTAGGACTACATTATGATATGGGTTAGGACAACAGTATGATATGGGTTAGGACTACATTATGATATGGGTTAGGACTACATTATGATATGGGTTAGGACTACATTATGATATGGGTTAGGACTACATTATGATATGGGTTAGGACTACATTATCATATGGGTTAGGACTACATTATGATATGGGTTAGGACAACATTATGATATGGGTTAGGACTACAGTATGATATGGGTTAGGACTACATTATGATATGGGTTAGGACTACATTATGATATGGGTTAGGACTACATTATGATAAGGGTTAGGACAACATTATGATATGGGTTAGGACTACATTATGATATGGGTTAGGACTACATTATGATATGGGTTAGGACTACATTATGATATGGGTTAGGACTACATTATGATATGGGTTAGGACTACATTATGATATGGGTTAGGACTACATTATGATATGGGTTAGGACTACATTATGATATGGGTTAAGACTACATTATGATATGGGTTAGGACTACAGTATGATATGGGTTAGGACTACATTATGATGTGGGTTAGGACTACATTATGATATGGGTTAGGACTACATTATGATATGGGCTAGGACTACATTATGATATGGGTTAGGACTACATTATGATATGGGTTAGGACTACAGTATGATATGGGTTAGGACAACACTTAGGACCACAGTATACTGTTTGTTATGACTAAAGTTAGGACTACAGTTAGGACTACATTATACTGTAGGTTAGGACTACACTTAGGACCACAGTATACAGTTTGTTATGACTAAAGTTAGGACTACAGTTAGGACTACATTATACTGTAGGTTAGGACTACAGTTAGGACTACAGTATACTGTAGGTTAGGACTACAGTTAGGACTACAGTATACTGTGTGTTAGGACTACAGTTAGGACTACAGTTATGACTACAGTTTACTGTGGGCTAGGACTACAGTTAGGACTACAGTTAGGACTACAGTTTACTGTGTGTTAGGACTACAGTTAGGACTACAGTTTACTGTGGGCGAGGACTACAGTTTACTGTGGGTGAGGACTACAGTTAGGACTACAGTTAGGACTACAGTATACTGTAGGTTAGGACTACATTTAGGACTACAGTATACTGTAGGTTAGGACTACAGTTAGGACTACAGTATACTGTAGGTTAGGACAACAGTTAGGACTACAGTATACTGTGTGTTATGACTACAGTTAGGACTACAGTTATGACTACAGTTTACTGTGGGCTAGGACTACAGTTAGGACTACAGTTAGGACTACAGTTTACTGTGTGTTAGGACTACAGTTAGGACTACAGTTTACTGTGGGCTAGGACTACAGTTAGGACTACAGTTTACTGTGTGTTAGGACTACAGTTAGGACTACAGTTAGGACTACAGTTAGGACTACCGTTTACTGTGGGCTAGGACTACAGTTAGGACTACAGTTTACTGTGTGTTAGGACTACAGTTAGGACTACAGTTTACTGTGTGTTAGGACTACAGTTAGGACTACAGTTTACTGTGTGTTAGGACTACAGTTAGGACTACAGTTTACTGTGGGCTAGGACTACAGTTAGGACTACAGTTTACTGTGTGTTAGGACTACAGTTAGGACTACAGTTTACTGTGTGTTAGGACTACAGTTAGGACTACAGTTAGGACTATGGTATACTGTGTGTTATGACTACAGTTAGGACTACAGTTAGGACTACAGTTAGGACTACAGTTATGACTATGGTGTACTGTGGGTTATGACTACAGTTAGGACTACAGTTAGGACTACAGTTAGGACTATGGTATGCTGTGTGTTAGGACTACAGTTATGACTACAGTTAGGACTACAGTTAGGACTACAGTTAGGACTATGGTATACTGTGGGTTCTCTAGTTTATATGTCAGTGTAGCAAATAGTCTTCCTGGATTTAAATGTCTGAAGGTTTTTATTTTAAAGGGTGCTGAGGCCATCATTTAAAAAGTACATTTATCAATCAATACAAAAGCTGACTGTCTGCCACAGTTGCTATCCCAAATCATCATGGGGCGGCAGGTAGCCTAGTGGTTAGAGCGTTGGACTAGTAACCGAAGTGGTTGCTAGATCAAATCCCCGAGCTGACAAGGTAAAAATCTGTCATTCTACCCCTCAACAAGGCATTTAACCCACTGTTCCTAGGTTGTCATTGTAAATATGAGTTTATACTTGCCTAGTTAAATAAAGATTTTCATTAAAAATAACTGTCACAGTACATTTAG
>NC_068429.1:335000-352500 GCF_023373465.1 Oncorhynchus keta | reverse complement strand
CCAGTCAGTGTGTCTCGTAATGCCTCATCGTCTAGCGGAATGCTCCAGAAATTAGCAACGACACTATGAAAACCATGTACCGTCTGGCTTATAAAGCTGTGATAATGTGCACATTATCAATTAGTTTCAATGTAATGCCTCTACTGCCTATCCTCTACTGCCTATCCTCTACTGCCTAGCCTCTACTGCCTATCATCTACTGTCTAGCCTCTACTGCCTAGCCTCTACTGCCTATCCTCTACTGCCTAGCCTCTACTGCCTAGCCTCTACTGCCTATCCTCTACTGCCTATCCTCTACTGCCTACTGCCTAGCCTCTACTGCCTATCCTCTACTGCCTATCCTCTACTGCCTAGCCTCTACTGCCTAGCCTCTACTGCCTATCCTCTACTGCCTACTGCCTAGCCTCTACTGCCTATCCTCTACTGCCTATCCTCTACTGCCTAGCCTCTACTGCCTATCCTCTACTGCCTAGCCTCTACTGCCTATCCTCTACTGCCTAGCTTCTACTGCGTAACCTCTACTATGTAACCTCTACTATGTAACCTCTACTATGTAACCTCTACTACGTAACCTCTACTGCGTAACCTCTACTATGTAACCTCTACTGCGTAACCTCTCCTATGTAACCTCTACTGCCTAACCTCTACTATGTAACCTCTACTGCATAACCTCTACTGCGTAACCTCTACTATGTAACCTCTACTGCCTAACCTCTACTATGTAACCTCTACTGCGTAACCTCTACTGCGTAACCTCTACTATGTAACCTCTACTGCCTAACCTCTCCTATGTAACCTCTACTGCATAATCTCTACTGCGTAACCTCTACTGCGTAACCTCTCCTACGTAACCTCTCCTATGTAACCTCTACTGCGTAACCTCTACTGCGTAACCTCTACTACATAACCTCTACTGCATAACCTCTACTATGTAACCTCTCCTATGTAAACTCTACCGCGTAACCTCTACTGCGTAACCTCTACTGCGTAACCTCTCCTACGTAACCTCTACTGCGTAACCTCTACTGCGTAACCTCTACTGCGTAACCTCTACTACGTAACCTCTCCTATGTAACCTCTACCGCGTAACCTCTACTGCGTAACCTCTACTGCGTAACCTCTCCTACGTAACCTCTCCTATGTAACCTCTACTGCGTAACCTCTACTGCCTATCCTCTACTGCGTAACCTCTACTGCGTAACCTCTCCTACGTAACCTCTCCTATGTAACCTCTACTGCTTAACCTCTACTGCGTAACCTCTACTGCGTAACCTCTACTACGTAACCTCTCCTATGTAATCTCTACTGCGTAACCTCTACTGCGTAACCTCTACTGCGTAACCTCTACTGCGTAACCTCTCCTATGTAACCTCTACTGCGTAACCTCTACTGCCTAACCTCTCCTATGTAACCTCTACTACGTAACCTCTACTGCCTAACCTCTACTGCGTAATCTCTACTGCGTAACCTCTACTGCGTAATTTCTACTGCCTCATCTCTCCTACGTAACCTCTCCTACGTAACCTCTACTACGTAACCTCTCCTATGTAACCTCTACTGCCTAACTTCTACTGCGTAACCTCTACTGCGTAACCTCTACTGCGTAATTTCTACTGCCTCATCTCTACTGCCTAACCTCTACTACGTAACCTATAGTGCGTAACCTCTACTACGTAACCTATAGTGCGTAACCTCTACTGCGTAACCTCTACTGCCTAACCTCTACTGTCTAACCTCTACTGCGTAACCTCTACTACGTAACCTCTACTACGTAACCTATAGTGCGTAACCTCTACTGCGTAACCTCTACTGCCTCATCTCTACTGCGTAACCTCTCCTACGTAACCTCTCCTATGTAACCTCTACTGCCTAACCTCTACTGCCTAACCTCTACTGCCTAACCTCTACTGCGTAACCTCTACTGCCTAACCTCTACTGCGTAACCTCTACTGCCTAACCTCTACTGCGTAACCTCTACTGCCTAACCTCTCCTACGTAACCTCTACTGCGTAACCTCTCCTACGTAACCTCTCCTATGTAACCTCTACTGCCTAACCTCTACTGCGTAACCTCTACTGCGTAACCTCTACTGCGTAACCTCTACTGCCTAACCTCTACTGCGTAACCTCTACTGCCTAACCTCTACTGCGTAATCTCTACTGCCTAATCTCTACTGCCTAACCTCTACTGCGTAACCTCTACTACGTAACCTCTACTGAGTAACCTCTACTACGTAACCTCTACTACGTAACCTCTACTACGTAACCTCTCCTATGTAACCTCTACTGTGTAACCTCTACTACGTAACCTCTACTACGTAACCTATAGTGCGTAACCTCTACTGCGTAACCTCTACTGCCTCATCTCTCCTATGTAACCTCTACTGCGTAACCTCTACTACGTAACCTCTACTACGTAACCTATAGTGCGTAACCTCTACTGCGTAACCTCTACTGCCTCATCTCTCCTACGTAACCTCTCCTATGTAACCTCTACTGCGTAACCTCTACTGCCTCATCTCTCCTACGTAACCTCTCCTATGTAACCTCTACTACGTAACCTCTACTACGTAACCTATAGTGCGTAACCTCTACTGCGTAACCTCTACTGCCTCATCTCTACTACGTAACCTCTCCTATGTAACCTCTACTAAGTAACCTCTCCTAAGTAACCTCTCCTACGTAACCTCTACTACGTAACCTCTCCTATGTAACCTCTACTGCCTCATCTCTACTGCCTAACCTCTACTGCCTCATCTCTACTGCCTAACCTCTACTGCCTAACCCCCCTAACCAGCCATTAGCCTATAGCTCACAGTAATGAAACAACTAGAAGCTAGGAGCAGGCTAGGTGCACACAAACACCCCCACACACACACACACACACACACACACACACACACACACACACACACACACACACACACACACACACACACACACACACACACACACACACACACACACAGGGAGCTTGTTATTCCAACCAAACCCGATCCAAAAAATAACAAACAAAAAAAACTAGCAGGGGAAAAGGATTACGGCAACACACACAGAGCGTTGCTAGGCAGTGGACTGTGAAAACAACATAAGAAATGAATAGTTGTGCAGTTATGGCACGACGACTTCATAATGACTTCACTGAGGGACTGGAGCTGTCTGTCAGGTCCTCTCTCACACCTTTATTGTACTTATCCACTGGGAATTAGAGTGTGTGTGTGTGTGTGTGTGTGTGTGTGTGTGTGTGTGTGTGTGTGTGTGTGTGTGTGTGTGTGTGTGTGTGTGTGTGTGTGTGTGTGTGTGTGTGTGTGTGTGTGTGTGTGTGTGTGTGTGTGTGTGTGTGTGTGTGTTGAGTAGGAGAAAACGTTTAGTTACCTACTATGTGTCACACCCTGATCTGTTCCACCTGTCTTTGTGGTTGTCTCCACCCCCCACCAGGTGTCACACCCTGATCTGTTCCACCTGTCTTGGTGGTTGTCTCCACCCCCCACCAGGTGTCACACCCTGATCTGTTCCACCTGTCTTGGTGGTTGTCTCCACCCCCCACCAGGTGTCACACCCTGATCTGTTCCACCTGTCTTGGTGGTTGTCTCCACCCCCCTCCAGGTGTCACACCCTGATCTGTTCCACCTGTCTTTGTGCTCGTCTCCACCCCCCTCCAGGTGTCACACCCTGATCTGTTCCACCTGTCTTTGTGCTCGTCTCCACCCCCCTCCAGGTGTCACACCCTGATCTGTTCCACCTGTCTTGGTGGTTGTCTCCACCCCCCTCCAGGTGTCACACCCTGATCTGTTCCACCTGTCTTTGTGCTCGTCTCCACCCCCCTCCAGGTGTCACACCCTGATCTGTTCCACCTGTCTTTGTGCTCGTCTCCACCCCCCTCCAGGTGTCACACCCTGATCTGTTCCACCTGTCTTTGTGCTCGTCTCCACCCCCCACCAGGTGTCACACCCTGATCTGTTCCACCTGTCTTGATGGTTGTATCCACCCCCCACCAGGTGTCACACCCTGATCTGTTCCACCTGTCTTGTTGGTTGTATCCACCCCCCACCAGGTGTCACACCCTGATCTGTTCCACCTGTCTTGGTGGTTGTCTCCACCCCCCTCCAGGTGTCACACCCTGATCTGTTCCACCTGTCTTTGTGCTCGTCTCCACCCCCCTCCAGGTGTCACACCCTGATCTGTTCCACCTGTCTTTGTGCTCGTCTCCACCCCCCTCCAGGTGTCACACCCTGATCTGTTCCACCTGTCTTGGTGGTTGTCTCCACCCCCCTCCAGGTGTCTCCAATTTTTCCCCATTATCCCTTGTGTATTTATACCTGCGTTCTCCGTTTTTCGGTTGCCAGTTGGTCTTGTCTCGTCAAGTCGCCCCAGCGTGTGTCTGTGTGTTTCCGTCTCTCTAATTTAGTTTTTCTAGTCTTCTCGGTTCCAACCTTTCTGCCTGTCCTGAGCATGCCTACCGTTCTGTCCCTTGTTGACTCTTCCTTGGATTACAATCCTCGGCCTGCCCTCGACACTGACCTCTTGCCAAGACCCTTTGTGATAATAAATATTCTGAGAACCGAACCATTCACCACCTGTGCATCTGGGTCATATGCTGAGTTGTGATACTATGAGTTGGATGTGGTTCTTCATTTCAGTTTCGCCTTTGATCCTGTGTGTTAAAGTGTAACAGTGAAGCAGTAGCCATTATCCATGTTAAATGTTCCTAGTTACCTTGATATAGTGAAGCAGTAGCCGTTGTCACACAGAAGAATACATGAATTCAGCGATCGTATCGGTGACCAGAAGAGTCCTGGGAAGAACCACATGATCTATTCTCGGTGTGAGAATCTTAAACTGTAATTGCTTTGATGTTTGATACATACACAGTATCTATTGTGTAGTATTACACAATATATCACAGTACATTGGGCCATACACTGGGCTATACAATATATCACGGTATATTGGGCCATACACTGGGCTATACAATATATCACGGTATATTGGGCCATACACTGGGCTATACAATATATCACAGTATATTGGGCCATACACTGGGCTATACAATATATCACAGTATATTGGGCCATACACTGGGCCATACAATATATCACAGTATATTGGGCCATACGCTGGGCAAAACAATATATCACAGTATATTGGGCCATATGCTGGGCTATACAATATATCACAGTATATTGGGCCATACACTGGGCCATACAATATATCACAGTATATTGGGCCATATGCTGGGCTATACAATATATCACAGTATATTGGGCCATACACTGGGCTATACAATATATCACAGTATATTGGGCCATACACTGGGCCATACAATATATCACAGTATATTGGGCCATATGCTGGGCTATACAATATATCACAGTATATTGGGCCATACGCTGGGCTATACAATATATCACGGTATATTGGGCCATACACTGGGCTATACAATATATCACAGTATATTGGGCCATACACTGGGCTATACAATATATCAAAGTATATTGGGCCATACACTGGGCTATACAATATATCACGGTATATTGGGCCATACACTGGGCTATACAATATATCACAGTATATTGGGCCATACACTGGGCTATACAATATATCACAGTATATTGGGCCATACACTGGGCCATACAATATATCACAGTATATTGGGCCATACACTGGGCCATACAATATATCACAGTATATTGGGCCATACGCTGGGCTATACAATATATCACAGTATATTGGGCCATACGCTGGGCTATACAATATATCATAGTATATTGGGCCATACGCTGGGCTATACAATATATCACAGTATATTGGGCCATACGCTGGGCTATATACAATATATCATAGTATATTGGGCCATACGCTGGGCCATACAATATATCACAGTATATTGGGCCATACGCTGGGCTATACAATATATCACAGTATATTGGGCCATACGCTGGGCTATACAATATATCACAGTATATTGGGCCATACGCTGGGCTATATACAATATATCATAGTATATTGGGCCATACGCTGGGCCATACAATATATTACAGTATATTGGACCATACGCTGGGCCATACAATATATCACAGTATATTGGGCCATACACTGGGCCATACAATATATCACAGTATATTGGGCCGTACGCTGGGCTATACAATATATCACAGTATATTGGGCCATACGCTGGGCCATACAAGTCCAGCCCCAGTCCAGCCCCAGTCCAGCCCCAGTCCAGCCCCAGTCCAGTCCCACCCAGAATCTGCCCAACAATTACAAGCCACATTGTCTGACAACTTGGATGGAGAATTACTGAGGATAAGACGATATTACCACTCATATTTTCCACATCTTTAATTGAAGCCTACTGCAAAGTGGATGCCCTAAAGGTCTGGCGGGAAGCAGAAGCTATTCCCCTACCTAAGAAGAGTAAAGCCCCCTTTACTGCCTCAAATAGCCGACCAATCGACCTGTTACCAACCTTTGGGAAACTTTTGTGGATAGTTTTAGTGCCTCACATCACATTATGGAACAGCGGGAATGTGAAGCAACACAAATATACACACATAATATACGATAATATACGATAATACGATACACATAATATACGATAATATACGATAATACGATACACATAATACACGATAATATACGCACTATACACACATGTACACAAAAACACGATAGTATACGCACTATACACACATGTACACAAAAACACGATAATATACGCACTATACACACATGTACACAAAAACACGATAATATACGCACTATACACACATGTACACAAAAACACGATAATATTCACACTATACACACATACACCCATACACACATGTACACAAAAACACGATAATATTCACACTATACACACATACACACATACACACATGTACACAAAAACACGATAATATACGCACTATACACACATGTACACAAAAACACGATAATATACGCACTATACACACATGTATACAAAACACAGTACTATACGCACTATACACACATGTATACAAAAACACGATAATATACGCACTATACACACATGTACACAAAAACACGATAGTATACGCACTATACACACATGTACACAAAAACACGATAATATACGCACTATACACACATGTACACAAAAACACGATAATATTCACACTATACACACATACACACATACACACATGTACACAAAAACACGATAATATTCACACTATACACACATACACACATACACACATGTACACAAAAACACGATAATATACGCACTATACACACATGTACACAAAAACACGATAATATACGCACTATACACACATGTATACAAAAACACGATACTAAATGCACTATACACACATGTATACAAAAACACGATAATATACGCACTATACACACATGTACACAAAAACACGATAATATACGCACTATACACACATGTACACAAAAACACGATAATATACACACTATACACACATGTACACAAAAACACGATAATATACGCACTATACACACATGTACACAAAAACACGATAATATACGCACTATACACACATGTATACAAAAACACGATAATATATGCACTATACACACATGTACACAAAAACACGATAATATACGCACTATACACACATGTACACAAAAACACGATAATATACGCACTGTACACACATGTACACAAAAACACGATAACATTCACACTATACACACATGTATACATGGATTTCATGTTATAGATATGTGGGAGTAGAATAGAGGCCTGACCACTAGGCTACCTGCCGTAGAATAGAGGCCTGACCACTAGGCTACCTGCCGTAGAATAGAGGCCTGACCACTAGGCTACCTGCCGTAGAATAGAGGCCTGACCACTAGGCTACCTGCCGTAGAATAGAGGCCTGACCACTAGGCTACCTGCCGTAGAATAGAGGCCTGACCACTAGGCTACCTGCCGTAGAATAGAGGCCTGACCACTAGGCTACCTGCCGTAGAATAGAGGCCTGACCACTAGGCTACCTGCCGTAGAATAGAGGCCTGACCACTAGGCTACCTGCCGTAGAATAGAGGCCTGAGGACACACACTGAATATGTTGTGAAATCTGTTATGAATGTTTTTAAAATGGTAAAAGTGCCTTAATTTAACGAGGCAAGTCAGTTAAGAACAAATTCTTATTTATAATGACGGCCTGGGAACAGTGGGTTAACTGCCTTGTTCAGGGGCACAACGACAGATTTTTACCTTGTCAACTCTGGGATTCGCTCCAGCTACCTTTCGGTTGCTCTAACCACTATGCTAACTGCCTCCCCTCCACTCTAAGCACTAGGCTAACTGCCTCCACTCCACTCTAACCACTAGGCTACCTGCCGCCCCTCCACTCTAAGCACTAGGCTACCTGCTGCCCCTCCACTCTAACCACTAGGCTACCTGTCTCCCTCCACTCTAAGCACTAGGCTACCTGCCGCCCCTCCACTCTAAGCACTAGGCTACCTGCCGCCCCTCCACTCTAAGCACTAGGCTACCTACCGCCCCTCCACTCTACGCACTAGGCGACCTGCCGCCCCTCCACTCTAAGCACTAGGCTACCTGCCGCCCTCCACTCTAAGCACTAGGCTACCTGCCGCCCCTCCACTCTAAGCACTAGGCTACCTTCCGCCCCTCCACTCTAAGCACTAGGCTACCTGCCGCCCTCCACTCTAAGCACTAGGCTACCTGCCGCCCTCCACTCTAACCACTAGGCTACCTGTCTCCCCTCCACTCTAACCACTAGGCTACCTGCCGCCTCTCCACTCTAACCACAAGGCTACCCGGCCGCCCCTCCACTCTCAGCACTAGGCTACCTGCCGCCTCCACTCTAACCACAAGGCTACCCTGCCGCCCCTCCACTCTCAGCACTAGGCTACCTGCCGCCCTCCACTCTAACCACAAGGCTACCCTGCCGCCCCTCCACTCTCAGCACTAGGCTACCTGCCGCCTCTCCACTCTAACCACAAGGCTACCCTGCCGCCCCTCCACTCTCAGCACTAGGCTACCTGCCGCCCTCCACTCTAACCACAAGGCTACCCTGCCGCCCTCCACTCTCAGCACTAGGCTACCTGCCGCCCCTCCACTCTAAGCACTAGTCTACCTGCCGCCCCTCCACTCTCAGCACTAGGCTACCTGCCGCCCCTCCACTCTAACCACTAGGCTACCTGCCACCCCTCCACTCTAACCACAAGGCTACCCTGCCGCCCCTCCACTCTCAGCACTAGGCTACCTGCCGCCTCTCCACTCTAACCACAAGGCTACCCTGCCGCCCTCCACTCTCAGCACTAGGCTACCTGCCGCCTCCACTCTAACCACAAGGCTACCCTGCCGCCCCTCCACTCTCAGCACTAGGCTACCTGCCGCCCCTCCACTCTAAGCACTAGTCTACCTGCCGCCCCTCCACTCTCAGCACTAGGCTACCTGCCGCCCTCCACTCTAACCACTAGGCTACCTGCTGCCCCTCCACTCTAACCACTAGGCTACCTGCCACCCCCCACTCTAACCACTAGGCTACCTGCCGCCCTCCACTCTAACCACTAGGCTACCTGCCGCCCCCCACTCTAACCACTAGGCTACCTGCCGCCCTCCACTCTAACCACTAGGCTACCTGTCTCCCTCCACTCTAACCACTAGGCTACCTGCCGCCCCTCCACTCTAACCACTAGGTTACCTGCCGCCCCTCCACTCTAACCACTAGGCTACCTGCCGCCCCTCCACTCTAACCACTAGGCTACCTGCCGCCCCTCCACTCTAACCACTAGGTTACCTGCCGCCCTCCACTCTAACCACGAGGCTACCTGCCGACCCTCCACTCTAACTACTAGGCTACCTGCCGACCCTCCACTCTAACCACTAGGTTACCTGCCGCCCTCCACTCTAACCACTAGGTTACCTGCCGCCCCTCCACTCTAACCACGAGGCTACCTGCCGACCCTCCACTCTAACCACTAGGCTACCTGCCGCCCCTCCACTCTAACCACTAGGCCTCCTGCCGCCCCTCCACTCTAACCACTAGGTTACCTGCCGCCCCTCCACTCTAACCACTAGGTTACCTGCCGCCCTCCACTCTAACCACGAGGCTACCTGCCGACCCTTCACTCTAACCACTAGGCTACCTGCCGCCCCTCCACTCTAACCACTAGGCCTCCTGCCGCCCTCCACTCTAACCACTAGGCTACCTGCCGCCCCTCCACTCTAACCACTAGGCTACCTGCCGACCCTCCACTCTAACCACTAGGCTACCTGCCGCCCCTCCACTCTAACCACTAGGCTACCTGCCGCCCTCCACTCTAACCACTAGGCTACCTGCCACCTCTACACTCTAACCACTAGGCTACCTGCCGCCCCTCCACTCTAACCACGAGGCTACCTGCCGACCCTCCACTCTAACCACTAGGCTACCTGCCGCCCCTCCACTCTAACCACTAGGCTACCTGCCGCCCCTCCACTCTAACCACGAGGCTACCTGCCGACCCTCCACTCTAACCACTAGGCTACCTGCCGCCCCTCCACTCTAACCACTAGGCTACCTGTCTCCCCTCCACTCTAAGCACGAGGCTACCTGCCGACCCTCCACTCTAACCACTAGGCTACCTGCCGCCCTCCACTCTAACCACTAGGTTACCTGCCGCCCTCCACTCTAACCACTAGGCTACCTGCCGCCCCTCCACTCTAACCACTAGGCTACCTGCCGCCCTCCACTCTAACCACTAGGTTACCTGCCGCCCCTCCACTCTAACCACGAGGCTACCTGCCGACCCTCCACTCTAACCACTAGGCTACCTGCCGCCCCTCCACTCTAACCACTAGGCTACCTGCCGACCCTCCACTCTAACCACTAGGCTACCTGCCGACCCTCCACTCTAACCACTAGGCTACCTGCCGACCCTCCACTCTAACCACTAGGCTACCTGCCGACCCTCCACTCTAACCACGAGGCTACCTGCCGACCCTCCACTCTAACCACTAGGCTACCTGCCGACCCTCCACTCTAACCACTAGGCCTCCTGCCGCCCTCCACTCTAACCACTAGGCTACCTGCCGCCCCTCCACTCTAACCACTAGGCTACCTGCCGACCCTCCACTCTAACCACTAGGCTACCTGCCGCCCTCCACTCTAACCACTAGGCTACCTGCCGCCCCTACACTCTAACCACTAGGCTACCTGCCACCTCTACACTCTAACCACTAGGCTACCTGCCGCCCTCCACTCTAACCACGAGGCTACCTGCCGACCCTCCACTCTAACCACTAGGCTACCTGCCGCCCCTCCACTCTAACCACTAGGCTACCTGCCGCCCCTCCACTCTAACCACGAGGCTACCTGCCGACCCTCCACTCTAACCACTAGGCTACCTGCCGCCCCTCCACTCTAACCACTAGGCTACCTGTCTCCCCTCCACTCTAACCACGAGGCTACCTGCCGACCCTCCACTCTAACCACTAGGCTACCTGCCGCCCTCCACTCTAACCACTAGGTTACCTGCCGCCCCTCCACTCTAACCACTAGGCTACCTGCCGCCCCTCCACTCTAACCACTAGGCTACCTGCCGCCCCTCCACTCTAACCACTAGGTTACCTGCCGCCCCTCCACTCTAACCACGAGGCTACCTGCCGACCCTCCACTCTAACCACTAGGCTACCTGCCGCCCCTCCACTCTAACCACTAGGCTACCTGCCGACCCTCCACTCTAACCACTAGGCTACCTGCCGACCCTCCACTCTAACCACTAGGCTACCTGCCGACCCTCCACTCTAACCACTAGGCTACCTGCCGACCCTCCACTCTAACCACTAGGCTACCTGCCGACCCTCCACTCTAACCACTAGGCTACCTGCCGACCCTCCACTCTAACCACTAGGCTACCTGCCGACCCTCCACTCTAACCACTAGGCTACCTGCCGACCCTCCACTCTAACCACTAGGCTACCTGCCGACCCTCCACTCTAACCACTAGGCTACCTGCCGCCCCTCCACTCTAACCACTAGGCTACCTGCCGCCTAGGCCCTCCACTCTAACCACTAGGCTACCTGCCGACCCTCCACTCCAACCACTAGGCTACCTGCCGACCCTCCACTCTAACCACTAGGCTACCTGCCGACCCTCCCTCTAACCACTAGGCTACCTGCCGCCAACCCCTCCTGCCGCTCCTCCACTCTAACCACTAGGCTACCTGCCGCCCACTCTAACCACTAGGCTACCTGACCCTCCACTCTAACCACTAGGCTACCCACTCTCCACTCTAACCACTCTAAGGCTACCTGCCGCCCCTCCACTCTAACCACTAGGCTACCTGCCGCCCTCCACTCTAACCACTAGGCTACCTGCCGACCCTCCACTCTAACCACTAGGCTACCTGCCGACCCTCCACTCTAACCACTAGGCTACCTGCCGCTCCTCCACTCTAACCACTAGGCTACCTGCCGCCCTCCACTCTAACCACTAGGCTACCTGCCGCCCCTCCACTCTAACCACTAGGCCCTCCACTCTAACCACTAGGCTACCTGCCGCCCCTCCACTCTAACCACTAGGCTACCTGCCGCCCCTCCACTCTAACCACTAGGCTACCTGCCGCCCCTCCACTCTAACCACTAGGCTACCTGCCGACCCTCCACTCTAACCACTAGGCTACCTGCCGCCCCTCCACTCTAACCACTAGGCTACCTGCCGACCCTCCACTCTAACCACTAGGCTACCTGCCGACCCTCCACTCTAACCACTAGGCTACCTGCCGCCCCTCCACTCTAACCACTAGGCCTCCTGCCTCTAACCACCCCTCCACTCTAACCACTAGGCTACCTGCCGCCTCCTCCACTCTAACCACTAGGCTACCTGCCGACCCTCCACTCTAACCACTAGGCTACCTGCCGCTCCACCTAACCACTAGGCTCCACTCCACTAACCACTAGGCTACCTGCCGCCCCTCCACTCTAACCACTAGGCTACCTGCCGACCCTCCACTCTAACCACTAGGCTACCTGCCGCCCCTCCACTCTAACCACTAGGCTACCTGCCGACCCTCCACTCTAACCACTAGGGCTAACCCTGCCGACCCTCCACTCTAACCACTAGGCTACCTGCCGACCCTCCACTCTAACCACTAGGCTACCTGCCGACCCTCCACTCTAACCACTAGGCTACCTGCCGACCCTCCACTCTAACCACTAGGCTACCTGCCGCCCCTCCACTCTAACCACTAGGCTACCTGCCGACCCTCCACTCTAACCACTGCCGCCCTCCACTCTAACCACTAGGCTACCTGCCGCCCCTCTCCACTCTAACCACTAGGCTACCTGCCGACCCTCCACTCTAACCACTAGGCTACCTGCCGACCCTCCACTCTAACCACTAGGCTACCTGCCGCCCCTCCACTCTAACCACTAGGCTACCTGCCGCCCCTAATGGGGATCCATTAAAAAAAACAAATACAAATCCTACTGTGAAAAATAAGGTGTTTGTTTTTAAATAGATCTAACTTAATTTGATAATTTACAGAACTGTTATTGTATACCTATGTGAGAATGCTGTTCATCGACTACAGCTCGGCATTCAACACCATAGTACCCTCCAAGCTCGTCATCAAGCTCGAGACCCTGGGTCTCGACCCCGCCCTGTGCAACTGGGTACTGGACTTCCTGACGGGCCGCCCCCAGGTGGTGAGGGTAGGCAACAACATCTCCTCCCCGCTGATCCTCAACACGGGGCCCCACAAGGGTGCGTTCTGAGCCCTCTCCTGTACTCCCTGTTCACCCACGACTGCGTGGCCACGCACGCTCCAACTCAATCATCAAGTTTGCGGACGACACAACAGTGGTAGGCTTGATTACCAACAACGACGAGACGGCCTACAGGGAGGAGGTGAGGGCCCTCGGAGTGTGGTGTCAGGAAAATAACCTCACACTCAACGTCAACAAAACTAAGGAGATGATTGTGGACTTCTGGAAACAGCAGAGGGAACACCCCTATCCACATCGATGGAACAGTAGTGGAGAGGGTAGCTAGTTTTAAGTTCCTCGGCATACACATCACAGACAAACTGAATTGGTCCACTCACACTGACAGCGTCGTGAAGAAGGCGCAGCAGCGCCTATTCAACCTCAGGAGGCTGAAGAAATTCGGCTTGTCACCAAAAGCACTCACAAACTTCTACAGATGCACAATCGAGAGCATCCTGGCGGGCTGTATCACCGCCTGGTACGGCAACTGCTCCGCCCTCAACCGTAAGGCTCTCCAGAGGGTAGTGAGGACTGCACAACGCATCACCGGGGCAAACTACCTGCCCTCCAGGACACCTACACCACCCGTTGTTACAGGAAGGCCATAAAGATCATCAAGGACATCAACCACCCGAACCACTGCCTGTTCACCCCGCTATCATCCAGAAGGCGAGGTCAGTACAGGTGCATCAAAGCTGGGACCGAGAGACTGAAAAACAGCTTCTATCTCAAGGCCATCAGACTGTTAAACAGCCACCACTAACAGTGAGTGGCTGCTGCCAACACACTGTCATTGACACTGACCCAACTCCAGCCATTTTAATAATGGGAATTGATGGGAATTATGTAAATATATCACTAGCCACTTTAAACAATGCTACCTTATATAATGTTACTTACCCTACATTATTCATCTCATATGCATATGTATATACTGTACTCTACATCATCGACTGCATCCTTATGTAATACATGTATCACTAGCCACTTTAACTATGCCACTTTGTTTACTTTGTCTACACACTCATCTCATATGTATATACTGTACTCGATACCATCTACTGTATGCTGCTCTGTACCATCACTCATTCATATATCCTTATGTACATGTTCCTTATCCCCTTACACTGTGTATAAGACAGTAGTTTTGGAATTGTTAGTTAGATTACTTGTTGGTTATCACTGCATTGTCGGAACTAGAAGCACAAGCATTTCGCTACACTCGCATTTAACATCTGCTAACCATGTGTATGTGACAAATAAAATTTGATTTGATTTGATTTGATTTGTACGTTGGATCTACTTCATTTTTCTGATTAGTTACTTGTGTAAAAATATTGAGAGCATCCTGTCAGGCTGTATCACCGCAGGGCTCTCACGAAGGTGGTGCAGTCTCCACAACGCATCACCGGGGGCACCTACAGCACCCGATGTCACAGGAAGGCCAAAAAGATCATCAAGAACAACAACCACCCGAGCCTTTGCCTGTTCACCCTGCTATCATCCAGAAGGCGAGGTCAGTACAGGTGCATCAAAGCAGGGACCGAGAGACTGAAAAACAGCTTCTATCTCAAGGCCATCAGACTGTTAAACAGCCATCACTAACACAGAGAGGCTGCTGCCTACATACAGACTTGAAATCACTGGCCACTTTAATAAATGTAACACTGGCCACTTTAATAAATGTAACACTGGCCACTTTAATAAATGTAACACTGGCCACTTTAATAAATGTAACACTGGCCACTTTAATAAATGTAACACTGGTCACTTTAATAAATGTAACACTGGACACTTTAATAAATGTAACACTGGTCACTGTAATAAATGTAACACTGGTCACTGTAATAAATGTAACACTGGTCACTTTAATAAATGTAACACTGGTCACTTTAATAAATGTAACACTGGTCACTTTAATAAATGTAACACTGGACACTAATAAATGTAACACTGGTCACTGTAATAAATGTAACACTGGTCACTGTAATAAATGTAACACTGGTCACTTTAATAAATGTAACACTGGTCACTTTAATAAATGTAACACTGGTCACTTTAATAAATGTAACACTGGTCACTTTAATAAATGTAACACTGGCCACTTTAATAAATGTAACACTGGTCACTTTAATAAATGTAACACTGGTCACTTTAATAAATGTAACACTGGTCACTTTAATAAATGTAACACTGGTCACTTTAATAAATGTAACACTGGTCACTTTAATAAATGTAACACTGGTCACTTTAATAAATGTAACACTGGTCACTTTAATAAATGTAACACTGGTCACTTTAATAAATGTAACACTGGTCACTTTAATAAATGTAACACTGGTCACTTTAATAAATGTAACACTGGTCACTTTAATAAATGTAACACTGGTCACTTTAATAAATGTAACACTGGTCACTTTAATAAATGTAACACTGGTCACTTTAATAAATGTATCACTGGTCACTTTAATAAATGTATCACTGGTCACTTTAATAAATGTATCACTGGTCACTGTAATAAATGTATCACTGGCCACTTTAATAATATTTGTATTTATATATTCTTATTCCATTCCTGACTTAGATTTGTGTGTGTTCGGCATTTGTTGTGTAATTGTTAGATATTACTTGTTAGATATTGCTGCGCTGTCGAAACTACAAGCACGAAAATTTCACTACACTCGCAATAACATCTGCTAGCCATGTGAATGTAACCAATAACATTTGATTTGATTTGATGTGATGCTTCCATGCGCTTTTGCCCAACAGCATATGCTGCTTCAGGTAGATGTCTGACAATACCTTTTACTCAAGGACTTTAACCTTCGAGAGGCCCACGAGAGGCTCATTGTACCAAGCGTTCTGACACTTGACAATAAAACGAGAGGCTCATTGTACCAAGCGTTCTGACACTTGACAATAAAACGAGAGGCTCACTGTACCACTCGTTCTGACACTTGAACAATGATCATGAGAAGTATTTCTACAAAGTCCGGTTGTCCTCCAGTTGACCCGTGGGCCAAGCTCCTTCCGACAGAGTAATTGCAGGAAATTGTGTTCTCCAACTGAACAGGAAATGTCCCGTCACACTACTTCCTTTATGTCATCCTTGAAGACATGTAAAAACCACTGTGCTTTGTGACAGAGAGGGCAGGTTTGACAACATCGGTGCCATTAGACACAGTGAAATATTTCGAAAGCCGTTGGTCATTCGAACAATTAGCTTTGAAAAACGTGGTCCTTGTGTGGCTCAGTTGGTAGAGCATGGCGCTTGTAACGCCAGGGTAGTGGGTTCGTTTCCCGGGACCACCCATACGTAGAATGTATGCACACATGACTGTAAGTCGCTTTGGATAAAAGCGTCAGCTAAATGGCATATATTATTATTATATTATTATTATTATTATAAAAACAAAGCTGTGTTGAGCTTCAAAGCGCACAGAGCTATAAAAGGGGTATTAAATGTCTTTATCAGTTGTGGGTAGTGTTTTTAAAAAATGATGCCTCGGTGTAAAATGATGCTTCCCCTTCCTGAGGGAAAACTTCCAAGAATCTGTGCTCAGATATCTTTGTGGCAAGATACCAAATAGGCTCCTCTGTGTGAAGTGGGGCAACCATTAGCTCAACAATATCTTTGTAGTGCAATATTATCTGCCATGATGGTTCACCTACAGATATTCTTTGTTCCGGTTGTGAATGGAAGCAGACGGAAGAAGCACCAGTTTTCATGAGTGTTTCCATCGAGGCTCAGTTTTATCATTCCACTTATATGGGAACTGT